>NW_019396930.1:102854-128486 GCF_000591075.1 Eurytemora carolleeae | reverse complement strand
TATTTCAACATTTCCTCTCCCCAAATTCTGTACCCTGGATATAGAGATATGTACTGTAAGCCAATATTTCATCAAAATATTATTTTTTTTGCATGAAAATTGTCACCTTTTTATTTTTAATTAGATAAATTCTGCGCAAAATTCTGAGCACCCTCAATTTGTTTAAATATAAAGTATACAAATGTTCTTGGTTTTTTAGGTTCTTTCTAAAGCATGTTTTCATTTATTTGCATGGATTCATAAGTTTGTTTAATATGGATAAATTTTGTCAAGGTTTTCGATTTTCTCAAAAGGATTTTTATCCTTTTTAGTTGATCAAACAGTTAATACAATTAGATCTGTCGATTTTACCATCTGATAATATGTATTGTTTTAGTTATGACTATCTTGACAAATTTTGTAAATTTTGTTAATTTGTACAATTGTGATTAGATTGACTAAGTTTCGTTCTCTTTAGTTTTCCAAGTTATGATTTGTCTGGTGAACCATTGAGATTTGAGGTAAAATTTTTTTCAAATTTTGCGTTTTTTGAACTTTCTGATTTATTACATATTTATATGGTTTATTGCACCTCATTTTGAATACTTAAAAAATGTTTTTTTATCACAGAAGTATTATTTTTTAGTTTTTTAGCTACTTTTAAGGGGGGGTAAATAAATAAATCTTCCCCCCTTTCCTCAAATATTACTTAGAAGATTACCTACCTCTAATTGCACGCTTGTTAAAGTAGTATAGAGTGAATTTTTAATTTTTATTTAAGTTAAAATTTGTTAAAAATTTAAAGTAAACAATTTTTTAATTTTTTAAAACATTGAATTTACTATTTTTATCATGTCGCTAATTTTTGATATTGTATTATAGGCGAGAAGTTATGTACTAGGAGTAGTAGAACCTCCCCTGCATCGTGTACTAGTTGTACTGAACCAAACTACTGTACAGTCAAGGTAAGATGAAATAGAATTATGCAAGGAACTGTACACCTTTTTCCTGAATATTAGAAACTTTTTGTGAAATTGTCGATTGACGAGGATGCTAAATAATGGTTTAAGTAATAATTCGCATGGAAAAGCTCATTGAAATCTGTGAAGAAGTGTGAATAGCTATTTATTTTAAAAACGTAGGCAAATTTAAAGAGACCTTGAACAAAACTTTTTAACTGTAAATAACGATTTAAATCGTAGATACAGAATAGAATAGAGATGGGTTTTACTTCTTTATAAATTAAATTATCCATTTTTATATGATGAACTAAACAGTATAATTCAATTCAAGTAGCGAAAAGATCGGCGAAATTTACTTTCGAGCAAGTTTTCAGGATGAACTTTTAACAAAAAGTATTGTAAATTTTAGCTCTCTTGTTAAAACATTATTTTGATTAAAAAAATAGGGGTTTGATGCATGTTTAAAGCAGTCCTAAGCATCTGGATTTTTTGGAGTCACAACATTTTGGCTTCCTGGATTTCAATCCGCTTAAATTTGCGGACCCACGGATCTGGAATCCGTAATCCGTAATCCGTAATCCGTAATCCGTAATCCGTAATCCGTAATCTGTAATCCGTAATCCGTATCCAAGAGGCCAAATATCAACAAAAATTGTAAAAAAATATTTGCTCTTAAATTCAAAATCAAAACGTTGTAAAAGGAGAGATTATTAAAAAATGCTTTATTTCTGAGTGTGGAATGGTTCTTGAAATGTCTTCTTTTGTTTAAAAATCAGTGGTATATAGACGATAACCGTTGGTAAAGTGGATGACAATTATTCTTAATATTCTAGTGGACTGAGCAGTATAAGTACTATTATAATATTCTAGCGGACTGAGCAGTATAAGTACTATTATAATATTCTAGTGGACTGGGCAGTAAAAGTACTGTTCTTAATATTCTAGTGGACTGGGCAGTAAAAGTACTATTATAATATTCTAGTGGACTGGGCAGTATAAGTACTATTATAATATTCTAGTGGACTGGGCAGTATAAGTACTATTGTAATATTCTAGTGGACTGGGCAGTAAAAGTACTATCGTAATATTCTAGTGGACTGGGCAGTAAAAGTACTATTATAATATTCTAGTCGACTGGGCAGTATAAGTACTATTCTTAATATTCTAGTAGACTGGGCAGTAAAAGTACTATTATAATATTCTAGTGGACTGGGCAGTATAAGTACTGTTCTTAATATTTTAGTCGACTGGGCAGTAAAAGTACTATTATAATATTCTAGTCGACTGGGCAGTAAAAGTACTATTGTATATTCTAGCGGACTGGGCAGTATAAGTACTATTATAATATTCTAGCGGACTGGGCAGTAAAAGTACTATTATAATATTCTAGCGGACTGGGCAGTATAAGTACTATTCTTAATATTCTAGTGGACTGGGCAGTAAAAGTACTATTATAATATTCTAGTGGACTGGGCAGTATCAGTACTATTCTTAATATTCTAGTGGACTGGGCAGTAAAAGTACTATTATAATATTCTAGTGGACTGGGCAGTATAAGTACTATTATAATATTCTAGTCGACTGGGCAGTATAAGTACTATTATAATATTCTAGTGGACTGAGCAGTATAAGTACTATTATAATATTCTAGTGGACTGAGCAGTATAAGTACCATTATAATATTCTAGTCGACTGGGCAGTAAAAGTACTATTATAATATTCTAGTGGACTGAGCAGTATAAGTACCATTATAATATTCTAGTCGACTGGGCAGTAAAAGTACTATTATAATATTCTAGTAGACTGGGCAGTATAAGTACTATTATAATATTCTAGTGGACTGTGCAGTTAAAGTACTATCGTAATATTCTAGTGGACTGGACAGCAAAAGTACTAATATTATATTCTAGTGGACTGGGCAGTATAAGTACTATTATAATATTCTAGCGGACTGAGCAGTATAAGTACTATTATAATATTCTAGTGGACTGGGCAGTATAAGTACTATTATAATATTCTAGTGGACTGGGCAGTATAAGTACTGTTCTTAATATTTTAGTCGACTGGGCAGTAAAAGTACTATTATAATATTCTAGTCGACTGGGCAGTAAAAGTACTATTGTATATTCTAGCGGACTGGGCAGTATAAGTACTATTCTTAATATTCTAGTGGACTGGGCAGTAAAAGTACTATTATAATATTCTAGTGGACTGGGCAGTAAAAGTACTATTCTTAATATTCTAGTGGACTGGGCAGTATAAGTACTATTATAATATTCTAGTGGACTGGGCAGTATAAGTACTATTATAATATTCTAGTGGACTGGGCAGTACAAAAATGATGTGGATTGTTTGAAGCAAGATAATTGTACTGAATATTCTAGTGGACTGGGCAGTACAAAAATGATGTGGATTGTTTGAAGCAAGATAATTGTACTGCAGGATATCAATTAGGTACAACAATTATGATGTTTACTATGCATAACAAAAAAAGTAAGTTTTTGAAACTTGAGTTTTTTTAACTTCTTAATGAATTTAAAAAATGGGTTCATTTATAATAAATGAATTTGAAAAATTCAGAAAAATATGATTAATGATTGTATTATGCAGTCGCATGAACAAAACTTGAAAATAATTTTTACTAATTTTTAGTTAACATTTTCTATCATATTAAGTAAACGTGAAGGGGGGGGGGTGAATGGGATTAACCATACTTTTAATTCTAGATTTTAAACTTGTCAACGAGCGCTTAAGCCAGGGAGTAAGGAATAGAAGGGAGATACAACTGACGCGTTAGTAAGCAACACTTTGATTTAACAATTATATTTAAGGATTATTGGATGAGAGTTGGAAGGATTTAAACTGGGAGGATTTCGCTTCAGCTGCCTCACTAAGGTTAATTTCATATCTTGGAAAACTTTAATTAAATTTTTTTGACATATTTTCGTTTAGACTGTACTTAGCTTCCCTGGTGGACTATTCCAATGAGCGTGAAACTTATGGTGCTGCTCATATACGGTATGTATTCAACTCCCTTAGCTACAGAGTTAAAGCTGATTTATTACCCCAGTCTGAGGAAAATTATCAATCTTTTTCATCCCTGAGTTTTAACTTTTCCTCCCAGAGAACAGTGAAGATATAATTACTTATACTTGTTTCTTGCTAATAAGAAAAAAATTGGAGAAACTTACAGAAACTTATTCAAAAAGTCAGAAAAATGAAAATATTTTGAACTTTTTTGATCAGATTGCCATATTTGCATGGAGGGTCACTTGAAATTACACTTACAGTCTTTTTACGTATTTTGTGTTTTATAAAAACCTTGATCAAATGTTTAGGTGTAAAGGAGGTGTTGTTAATGGTGGAAAGGTTCAAGTTGTTGCTCTGCCTCCCCGTAGAATAGATAGAACTGGATACAAGCTGTACAAGGATAGGGTCAGCTTTAATATTATTATTCTAGGTAGGACAATTCTTATTTATTTCCACTGGACTCCACCATGCATTGCATTCAGAAACTTATTTATTTCCACTAGACTCCACCATGCATTGCATCCAGAAACTTATTTATTTCCACTATACTCCACCATCCATTGCATTCAGAAACTTATTTATTTCCACTTTACTCCACCATGCATTGCATCCAGAAACTTATTTATTTCCACTAGACTCCACCATGCATTGCATTTAGATGCTTATTTGTTTCCACTAGACTCCACCATGCATTGCATCCAGAAACTTATTTATTTCCACTAGACTCCACCATGCATTGCATCTAGATACTTATTTGTTTCCCCTAGACTCCACCATGCATTGCATCCAGATACTTATTTATTTTTACTAGACTCCACCATGCATTGCATCCAGATACTTATTTATTTCCACTACACTCCACCATGCATTGCATTCAGAAACTTATTGACAAAAAAAGAATAATTTGTTAAAAATGAAAAGATCGAGAAAAAAATGAATTTTTGATGATTCTGAAAAATATTAATGTCAAGTCAATTTTCGCATTTTATTTTACATTTTTTTATTTCGACTAATGATAAACAATTTTTTTGATATATACATGCATACAATACATTAGTCAGGAGTCAGGACCTATCTAGCCGATAAGGCTGTTTTAAATGAAGGCCCTACACGAAAAATTACAAAAAAATTTAAGCAAAGAAAATTAGGATAGGAGGAGAAGGAAAAAGGAAAAAAGAATGGCGTTCTATTGATTTTAGTGAGTAATTTACATGTCACAGAAAAGGGGAGAAGATTGGAAGAGTATTCACCAAAACAGCTCTGCAAAACTAAGAATAGAAAAGATACATCTTTCCAAATCACAAGGAAGAGCAGATGATAACATGATTAACCCCTGGCATACTTGTAGATGATCTGAGTCGGGATGAGTTCTACTCTGTGTATCCCCAAACAGTTGGGAAGCTTGAGAAGATCAATAGAGATCATACAACTCAGACAGAAGTTCTTGACTTCTCTATGCTTCAGAACCTAGGGTAAGTTTTTTTATCAGCTTTTAAGTCGTAGACTCATGTTTCCTGAAATGCAATCTTTCCTCTTTTTGGACATCTAGAAACCATATATACCATAAACCATTATGGGAAGTTGGAAAGCCGCCCCCCCCCCCAATTAAAATGTACCAAGGGCAGTTTTGGGGGATTAGAACAAATCTTTTCAACATACATTTGCTTTCTTGACCCTGTAACCTCAAATTGAACTGTAATGGATGAAATGAATGCTGAAAGGGACTGTAAGCGTAATTTCAAGTGACCTTACATTCAAAGATGGCAATATCCGATTTACAACGATACCTTTGAAACCTTCATGAGGTCTAAAATGTGGAAGATATTGTAATTTGTCTAGGTTTAGAAGTGTTTAATTTGGATTATTTCTATTTGTTTCCCTGCAGTAGAAATACGCAAGTCACATTTTTAGCGAGAGCACAATCGGAAATAATCATTTTTAAAATTGGAAACATTGATATCTAATTAATACTTGATTAGAAAATATACAAAGATTTTAAATGTACCAGATAAAAGAATTCCAGATTTGCTATTTAAAAAATTATGATTTAGGTCGGAAAATAATGAAAATCTCAGAGCTTTATTCACAGGTAACCAAGAAATAAAAAGTTAAACAATTCTGATAATGATAATATGAAAATGATGATAAGAATGCCCTTATTGGATTGGTTGCTTGTTTTTCTCTCCTTGGTTTATAACTTGTCTGAATTATATTTTATTTTATTCGGGTTTCAGAACGTTTTGTGCCCTCTAACCTGTTAACATTTTTCTTTTTTCATTACTGTACAAGAACAGTTTTGTGGCACAGCAGATTTTGAAATAATTTGCAATCAATATTAGTCGAAATAGGAATTGCAGCATTAGAAATATTTCATATGTTACACATAACAATACATTTGGTTGCAATTAATTTGATTGCAACTGAGAATATTCCATCCAAGTTTGATTGCAAATGAAAGTGATTCTTCTCATTAGAGTTTTGATTGCAACTGAATGGTTGATTGCTATCGAAATTTGATTGCAAATGAAATTTGATTGCAACTAAGTTTTAATTGCAACTAAGCTTTGATTGCAGTTGATATAATTGCAAAATTTTGATTGCATTTGAGTCTTGATTGCAATTGATTTGATTGCAACTAAGTCTGATTGCAGCTAATTTTAATTCTCGCAGTTTTTTCTGCTTTCATCGGCGGATTATAAAAATAAACAGAAAATTTTCGTATAAATTTGACACCGTTTTATATCAATTTCTCGAGACAGGAACATCAGATACATGTCTTATATGTATCGTTTAACGCCTAAGGTTCTCAGGTTTCATCATATACCCTCTTTAATATATACATATAAGACATGTATCTGATGTTCCTGTCTCGAGAAATTGATATAAAACGGTGTCAAATTTATACGAAAATTCATATAAATTTACAATTTTGTATAAAAGTTGTAGTATGAAACAGATCATATTCAACAATATATACGCAACCAATCTGAAAACGACGAGATCCCACAGGAGCCTAAGAATCTCAGGTTTGCTCCTATTATATTTTTTTGCAATTTTTATAGATATAATTGAAAATATTATTACATATAGTCCGAATTACGTCACCAGAACCTCAGCTAATGGCAGTGCAGTATACTGGTCACGAGATTTCCATCTGTATCACATGACAATGATCCTGAACTGTCATTGGCTGAAGTTCTGGTGACGTTATACAGACTATGTGTAATTACATTATCAATTATATTATAAAAAATGCAAAATAGAAATCAAAAAATAAAATAGGAGCAAACATGAGAATTTCAGGCTCCTGTGGGATATCGTCGTTTTCAGATTGGTTGCATATTTGTTGAATATGATCTGTTAATGCTACAACTTTTATACAAAATTGCATAAATATGTAATTTCGTATAAATTTGACACAGTTGTATATCAATTTCTCGAGACAGGAACGTCAGATAGATTCTTATATGTATCGTTCAATATTTCATTTTTCCTTAAAAGTCCCTTTCAGAGACACTTGGAGGTCTTATTTGAATTTTAAATATTTTGCAGCATTATTTGTAAGCTTTCTGAATTACACATATAATTCTTGAAACTAAATTCCTTTAATCTTCGTATCTCCGATAATTTTCAAAACACAAAAATGGCAGACCACATTTTGAAAATGCCGGATTTTGGATTAAATGCCGCAAATTATTTCAATGACCTTTAAGTGGTCTGTCATGTTTGGTGGGACACCCTGTATGTTATGTAAGGTTATGTTGCTCCGCCGAATGATGATGGTGAGAGGCTGGATGAGGAGGACAGAGTTGAGGAGGAAAGCAAACCTGGAAAGGATCAAGAACTCATCTTTGGGTACTTCTCTTCTAAAGGTATAGTTTTTACCCCTTTTAATTTATTTTGTACCCCTTTATATTTAGTCTTTCCCCTTTTAATTTAGTTTGTACTTCTTTAATTTAGTTTGTACTTATTTTAATTTACTTTGTACTTCTTTAATTTTTTTTGTACCTCTTTAATTTAGTTTGTACTTAATTTAATTTACTTTGTACTTCTTTAATTTTTTTTTGTACCTCTTTAATTTAGTTTGCACTTAATTTAATTTACTTTGTACCCCTTTATATTTAGTCTTTCCCCTTTTAACTTAGTTTGTACTTCTTTAATTTGTTTTGTACCTCTTTAGTTTAGTTTGTACTTATTTTAATTTACTTTGTACTTCTTTAATTTGTTTTGTACCTCTTTCAATTTAGTTTGTACCTCATTTTTTTGTACATGTTTTAGTTTAGTTTGTACTTCTTCTTATTTATTTTGTACTAGTCTTTATTTTTGTATTTCATTTTATGTGTTCCAGACTTTTCTTGTTAAAGGGGTTATCTATTGATGTGTCAACTGAGGTCACGGTCCTCTAATGTTTTTTTTTTGCATAATCCAGTGTTTCCAATTTAAGGTTACAAAACAGCTGTTTATGATTCTGGATGCTGGTATAAGACGAGCAAACTCGCTTCTCTTTTAAACATCAAGCAAAATGAAACCAGAGACATATTTGAGGTACTTAACTTAAGTTTATTTTATTCTAGATTTATATCTTGCAAGTGTAAACACAAACTTCTAATAATTAGTTATTGAGAAATTTTTCTTTTCAGCTTTAGAAACGTCTCTGTTGTGCTATTCAGAGAAATTTAATATCATGAGAAACAAATTATTTTGATTTTTGTCAAATAAACAATTAAAATTTACTGAACTTTGAATATATTAATTATCATTGGACTGTAAGCATAATTTCAAGTGACCCTCCATGACCAAAGAGAGTATTGCCTGATTTACAACAAGACCCTTTAAACTCTTGCGTCCCTTGAGATAGACGAATATTTTACATTAATTCGACAGAAAATATATATTTTCTTCTAATTTAAAAAAGGAAAATAAATATTTATGACACTTAAAACAGCTTGCATACTTAGTGTTTGCAGATTAATGAGAATAAGTTGTGAATGGGGCGTTGTCATCTATGCATGGAGGGTCACTTTACGCATCCAGTCCCTTTAATGATTGATTCATTGATCAGGAAAGGTTACAGCTGGCTGGTGAACAATCAGTTAGAACTAGAAGAGTTGATAAATTGATTGGTTAAAGTTGGTTTGTATTCAATCAGTTAGTGGGAACTATTAGATCATTATTGATTGATTAATTGATCAGGAAAGGTGGAAGTTGGTTGGTATCCAGTCAGTGGGTACTAGAAGATCATTAATGAGTGATTAATTGATTAGGAAAGGTTGAAGTAGGTTGGTATCCAGTCTGTGGGAACTAGTAGATCATTAAATAAGATTAATTGATTAGGAAAGGTTGAAATTGGTTGGTTTCCAGTCAGTGTACTCCAGTACATCATTAATTAATATTAATTTATCAGGAAAGGTTGAAATTGGTTGGTATCCAGTCAGTGGGTACTAGTAGATCATTATTGTTTGATAAATTGATTAGAAAAGGTTGAAATTGGTTGGTATTCTGTCAGTGGGTACTAGTAGATCATTTTTGTTTGATAAATTGATTAGGAAAGGTTGAAATTGGTTGGTATCCAGTCAGTGGGTACTAGTAGATCATTATTGTTTGATAAATTGATTAGAAAAGGTTGAAATGGGTTGGTATTCTGTCAGTGGGTACTAGTAGATCATTATTGTTTGATAAATTGATTAGGAAAGGTGGAAGTTGGTTGGTATCCTGTCATTGGGTACTAGAAGATCATTAATAAGTGATTAATTGAAATTGGTTGGTATCCAGTCAGTGGACTCTAGTATATCATTAATTAGAATTAATTGATCAGGAAAGGTTGAAATTGGTTTGTATCAAGTCTTTGGTAACTAGTATATCATTAAATAAGATTAATTGATCAGGAAAGGTTGAAGTTGGTTGGTATCCTGTCAGTAGGAACTAGTAGATCATTAATGATTGATTAATTGATCAGGAAAGGTTGAAGTTGGTTGGTATCCAGTCAGTGGGAACTAGTAGATCATTAATGATTGAAATTGATCAGAAAAGGTTGAAATTGGTTGGTATCCTGTCAGTGGGTACTAATAGATCATTAATGAGTGATTAATTGATCAGGAGAAGGTTGAAGTTAGTTGGTATCCAGTCAGTGGGTACTAGTAGATCATTAATGATTAATTAATTTTTCAGGAAAAGGTTGAAATTGGTTGGTATCCTGTCAGTGGACTCTAGTAGATCATTACTGTTTGATAAATAGATCAGGAGAAGGTTGAAGTTGGTTGGTATCCTGTCAGTGGGTACTAGTAGATCATTAATGATTGATTAATTGATCAGGAAAGGTGGAAGTTGGTTTGTATCAAGTCTGTGGGAACTGGTAGATCATTAATGATTGATTAATTGATTAGGAAAGGTTGAAGTTGGTTGGTATCCAGTCTGTGGGAACTAGTAGATCAACCTGTATCCATCCTTCTTCATGCTGTACTCAACTAAATTCGGTAATAACCTTCCTCCTTCTCAAATCAAATCAAATTTTTTAAGTTTTTCAATTGCCATTAAGTAATTAAAATATTTTTTAGGTGAAATTAAATTTTCACAGTTTGACAATGCATCTTAAAAGTTTTGAGCAGCACCGTGTTCCTTACTTATCAGTTTTATTCCTAAACAACAAGGAATTAGAGAACAAGGTAATTCATGTTTTCAACAGCCTCAGACGAATACTTTTTGAGTTATGTAAAAAAAAACTACAGAGGGGGGTCAAATTGACCCCCCCACCCCAGCAGGAATAGGGTTAAATAATTAATGTTACCCTGTTATGTTTTACATATATTCCTGTTTCCAGTATGTTTTGCCTTTTGTTTTTTTCTTTTCATTTGTAGTCTTAGTATAGTCCCATGAAACTGTGGACTAGGAAGACGACATTAAAGCAGTTTTGTCTTTTTGTGTTTTAATGCTAACAGTTTTGACAGTAGCTTGAAAATAAATTAATCAAGTGAATTTGGTCTATTTATAGAAGACATTGCACAACTGCTGCGATAATCATTAATTGAGTCTAACAGTCATGTGTCCCTATCCCACAGTTTTATAGATGTATAACCTATATTTGAAATATTTATTATTTGAATATTTTTTGGTAGAAAGTTGTTTTTATAAAGGGTCTGATAACATAATTACAAGTGACTCTACATTTATAGATTGGAATGTCTGATTCACAACTATTATTTGTTTGTTCAAGAATGCACGAAATATCAATCATTTTTGGGGCTGGATTATGGATTATGATACCACACTGATCTACACTAATTTTCTCTTAAATTGTTGATAAGGGAATACCATTTTGACATTTTAATAAATAAATAATTCTTATTCAGGAGCTGGACAAAGTCCTTCTGGAGCATGTCGAGGAGTCAAAAAAGTTTAAGAATACATTCACCATTATTACTTCAGCCAAGGTAGATCCCACTCCCCCACTCCACTCTTTTTCAAGAAACAATTTTCAATTTGATTTACATAAATGGACCCTTCTAGGAGTAACTTTAGCCACACCCATCACCCATCATATATGTTAAACAAAATTATCTTTTAAAAAACTGTATGTGAATGCCCTCGAAAGTGACTCAAGGATTTCTTCAGCATACATCAAACAAGATAATAATAAAGATTTATTGACAAATAAATAAAAATGAAAACGACAAGTCTGATGTCTTTATTTTTTAACAAAAGCGGCAAGTGATAGGTCACTTATGACAAAAAATGAAGTTTCCCCTAACTCTGTGGACTGATTTACAATGTTTATATTATTTTACTGTTTAGAGTGAAGGTGAATACAGCAGCATGCCACTGTTTATGATTGTTCCTGGTCGAGCCAAGGATGTTTTAATAGACATAGAATGGCAAGGACTAGTAGGAAATCAGGTAGAACTAGTTTCTCTTATTTAACCTTAGGTCAATACTTTAGTGTCAGATAACTCTTTTCTTCTTAGTTTAAATTTGTTATCCACTGTGAGTTTCTCCAATTTAAAGCTGCCACAGACTGTGACAGCTTTAAATTTGAGGATAAGTGCCAAACCCCTCAATTTTAGTTATTCCTTTGGGTTATACCACAGTTGTATGTCCAAGAGGAATTCATGGAATTGACCTTTTGTCAATTTCAAACTAGTAACTGTATTTATGCACCATGTTAACCAGTAAAAGAAACATGAAAGTTGATAATTACCCATAAATCATCTTTAAAATTTGGTTGTCCATATTTTGGGAATTTCTTTTATTCTTATACATAAAAATTAGGTTCTACATAATCAAGAAGTTCTATCAAAATCTGGGTCCATGGGACCAAATTTATAAAATGCAATAAGGAGGGGCAAACTAATTTGCAACTGTGTAATACATTACAGATTAGAAGCAAGTTTTGAAAGAAACGTTTAAAAACATATTTTTGAATAAAAACTATCAACCAAGCTATGAAAGATTTAAAATTAATTTCTTGTGCTTTGAGTAAAAACAAACTTGGATGATAACAGCAAATAGTGACTTAACATTAAAGGGTTGAAACCCTGTTTCTACACAAGAGAAGATCAATGAAATATTGTTGAGATTTGTGCAAGTTCAGTTGAAAACTTCTTTGCCATGTGTTCTCTACCACAAAAAGCATTTAACATGTTGAATAGGTAATACAATGTCACAATTACTGAAAGCTGAAAGGATTTCCTTTTCTGATTGCGTTCGAAAAGAAATTCTGTATGAAATCATATAGTCCTAGTGCAGACATGCCTATCCAAAGTCCTAAAGCACTTCCCACTTCTACTATGAAATCAAATTCATCATAGCTGCGACCACTCATAGATACCTAAATTTTGAAGAAGTAATTACATTTAAAGGATTGAATTAAAATAAAAGTGAAGTTGATAAAAAAAATAAGGTTTTAGCTAATTTTTTAAAGAACTTTAAGGTCCTCTTTTCATTGAAGTAATGAACAAATTGGATGAAAGGCAATTTTAAATTGATAAGTGTTAAATTGAACAGAAATATTGGGCATGGTTCTAATTATATCAAATCATATCATATCATGCTTTGAGTTCCAACAAACGGAATTGTTGGGTTAAGACACTTTTAAGGAGGATCATTACCTTTATGCTGCGCTTAAAAGTCAGCTCAATTGTACTATTGAAATTTATGCCCTTTGTGTTGATGAGAAAGGTTGATCTAATTATAGTTTGGTGGCAGGGAGGTTTGCAATTTCTTGTGACATGATCCAAAGTCCAATCAGCTTGTCTTGTTAACTCATATACAAAATCATATGTTTCATTACTATATGACTTCCTGAAAGTAAGGATGATTGATATCATTAAATCTAATTTTTTTTTCACTCAAACTTGTCAATATGAAAAAGAAGAAGAAAGAATTATACTTATTTAGGTTACTATTTGTTTTGACTAATTGTTGAAACTAATTTCCCTTCCTCACAGTCCCCTCACACTGGTTGACTGGTGACATCCATGGTGGTAAACAGTTTATTTCAGGAATGAGCATTTCCACCAGCTCTGAGTGTTTGCAGTGCTCATAGCTCAAGAACTCTTCAGTTTCCCCATAGTCAGTGCACTCTTCACCAGGTTTCTTCTTGTAAAGATGTGTTTCATGGACATCAATAACAAATGTTAAGAAATCATTGTATTTTCCAGGTTTGGCCACCAGATTTTGTTTATCTCCAATCATTGAAGACTCTGATATCCTATAATAAAGTGTTCTCAAAGGATCTGTTACAAAAACACTTATGTTTCCGCTGTTACTAATGAGGATTGCTTTGGTCATGTCATAATTTTTTAGCTCCTTACAGTGTCCATGTGGAAGGATAAATCGGTCTTCTAAGAATGCGTTTTTTGACTCAATGCCATAATCTGACAATGATCTGTTGAAAAGGATTTCTTTAGATTGTTGAAATGTTAGGCTGTTAATTCCTCCCCAGTTTAGATTTCCATTAGTTCCATTAAGCATGCCAAGAAGAAAATGAAACCTATATTGGTAGCCCATTTTGTGTGACTGAGCCCAATCATATTGTTCTTTTGGACAAATCATGATGGTGAAGGGGGTCACTTCTTCAATATCCTTGTAGGAAACCATTAAAACTAGAATTTAATGCATAACACTAGATGTTGTAAAGGTCAGAGAAAATTCCTGAGGATATTTTTAACCATTAATTAAAAGCTTGTAGTACAGAGTCTAAAACTAAAGAACAAAAATTTACGACTTAAATGTTAATTTTTAGCTTAAATGCCACTTCTGGCTTAATTTAAACCGGAATTTTAACCCTGGGTTTAAAGATTTAATTCACCGAAATGGATGAGTCTTGAAATCCTGCATTTTCCCAATTTGTCTATCAATCAATCATCATTTAGCTGGGAAAGCAGCATTTAACTTTACGATATATTTAAAGTGAAAACCTTGATTTAACAAATTTCACATTTTAGATTAATTAATATTTGCACATAAACCCAAAAACGGTTGTAACTGGAAATATGTTTTGTTTTTGGTTACATAAATAATTTAAAATTAAAAGACAGTTGATCTGATGAGCAATGGTTAGTGGTTATGTAATTATCTCTCGCGTGGATCCTTTTCTCTGATTGGTTCAGTTTTTTCCTGGGAAATTCAAATTTTCCTTCAGGGTTAAATTGAGAGTTTAATATTTAAGTAGCAACTCATTATTTTAGAGAACTTTTAAGCTATAACTTAAATTTTGCGCATTCTTTAGCTTTAGACTCAGTTGTATGTAATGTGTATTCACTGTGTATCCTGAGCAAGTGATCTTAGGGATCGAGTGACCTTAGTGTGAGTCATCAATGGGTGTCCTCAGTGAGTGACTTCAGTGTTAATCCTCAGTGAGTGATCGCAAGATGCATCATCAGTGAGTGACCTCATTTTGCAGCCTCAGTAAGAGACTGCAGTGTATGTCCTCAGTGAGTGACCCCAATGTACATCCTTAGTGAGAGATCGCAATGTGCTTCCTCAGTGAGTGACCTCATTTTGCAGTCTCAGTGAGTGACTGCAATGTGCATCCTCAGTGAATGATCCCAATATGCCTCATCAGTGAGTGACCTTATTGTGAAGTCTCAGGGAGTGATCGCAATGCATGTCCTCAGTGAGTGACTCCAATGTGCTTCATCACTGAGTGATCGCAATGTGTGTCCTTACTGGATGTTCTTATTAGGACTTATTTCCTTAGTTCTTAAAAAGTGTGTTGTTTCTGTTTGCAACAGAATTTAAATAAACGTTGCCAGCTAGTTGAAAGGGCATGTTAACTTCCCTGTTTCTATTTATTTGTAATTTGGGAGATATTTTGGCTCTGTAAACTTCTAAAAACTCTATCATGTTATGGTCCTGTAGGATCTGAGAAGTATTTAACAATTGCAGTGGTCATCTGATAGACCAGCAAAATCAGAGTACATATCTGAAAACAGGTTCTAAATATGTTTGCAGAGTTCATGGTATACTGACTCAGGGTTTCTTTACTACTACCTACTAACTAACGTAATATTACATAATGTTAGAATGGGTTCATTTTTACTTAAATTGAATAGGAGGGGGAATAAAATTGTACTTTTTGTCAGGTATAACAAAGGCTTCAAAACATGTTTTTGAAGGGTTGTGTCAATTCTTTTTTTAAATAAGTTATTGCATTTTTATATGTAAATTGAATTGAGTAGGGGTCTGTCAGGTTCTGTCAATTATAAAAATAATAGTATTGTAACTAACTGTCTCAAATCATTGTTAAAGTGAAGTAAATATTTACTGAAATTCTGTGAGATAATAAAGCTCTCCGTTCATTAATATTAGTGATAGTTCTGTGTTCTAGGGGGGGTTAGGCCCCCCCTTTACAGGTCTAGGGGGAGGCGCTGCCCCTCTTGATCCCCCCCCCTGTATACGCCCTTGTGTGGAATCATGGGAATATGGTCCTAGGTTTAGCAATTTAAACAATAAATTAGCTGATGAGTAAGCAATAGTTACTGGAGGGAAATTTCTTGAAAATTCTGTGATGCATTTGCGAAAATGTTTATTTAAAGTGAATTTTGTAAAATTTCTTTGTTCTCAATATTGTTACTTTATAGAAATTATAGAACATAAAAACATTTTAAAGGTATAAAATGGACCCTGGTATTTTATTTCATAACACTGTACTCTTAGTTCAACTCCCCTATCTAGCCAGTCTCTTCAATGATTGAATATGTATAAGCTTGTTAACGCTGTGCCAAGAAATTTTGAATGTATTATATTTTAGGATAGATTAATTTCTCATCTAGATGTCTACCATACATTCAGGTATTTTTTTTAGGTTTAAAATGATTGCTTATTTTTCTGCGATAACTTGCTATAAAATTTTTAATGATCTCTCATTTTCCCTCAGGTGAGATAAGTGTTTTTGAAGCATACTTTTTTTTAACAGGTTTTGGTTGATAATTTGCCACTTTGATCTGAATCCATGGATCCACATATTTTTGCGGATCCAAATTTGGATCCAGGAAGCCAAAATGTTTTGAATCCAAGAGATCTGGATCCGGATTCGGATCCTAAGCACTGAATGGGTTAATTTAATGAGGACCTAAAGAATGCCTATACTAATTAAAAAATGACAAAAATACTGAAAGTAATATCTGGAAAAATAATGATGATAATGATAATAATAATGTTTTGTACTAACTATATGGATGTTAATCTCAAACCCTTGATGATGATTTGATAAAAATGATGATAATATTAATAGTAATAATACTAGATGGATGATAAAAACTAAACCCTCTGAAATGGTTGGAATGAAAGACCTAGATGTGGATTTACTGGAGTTTAATAAGAAGTATATGAGCAGCAGAGAGGGTCTAATAGCAGATATTTCAAGACAGAGGAAATTAAGGCTTCTTTAACATCTTAATCCTAGAATTTTTTAAATAAATGGAAATTTTTGTTTTCTACTTTTTGGTTCAAAATAAAAAATATTCCCATATGCCACCCACTATTAGAAAGGGTCTCTATGATACTAGGCTCATTGTTAAATAACTGACTCGCAAGAAAAGGCTTATTTTTTACATTATTCCGGATTCAAAGCTGTTTAAAAGTTTTACACAATTTTATAAATTCAAAATTAGAACCAGAAAACTGAGGAGTAAAAAGACGACATTAAAGCAACAATTAAGTGTATTTGATGTTGTAACTTGAGTGTAAAAGTCGTCTTCCTATTCCAGAGTTTTAGGTCTGTCCTGCATGTCTCCCATTCCAAATCTTGTATTAAAAAGTTTAAAATTGATAAACTACCTTGTCCTGAAAGCCTGGATTGTACAGGCAGTGTAAAGATCTGCCTAGGTCAGGGTTTGGGTGCCTATGCCGACCAGAGGCTCAACTCTTAACCATAAATCCTACAATTCAGTTGCTAGGTAGATATGGTTATAAATTCATCAGCTTGTAACTATATTCATTCTTTCCAGCATCTATTCAAAGTGAATCACTTTGGCATCCATTAGCCAGTGGAAGTTTATTGGGAGTCCTAAACTCCAGTTGCTAAATAATTTCATCCATTCATCCATTACTCCATTTATCCATTCATCCATTATTCCATCTGAGTAAATCCCAAATAAAGATAAAGAAACCACAAAAAGGAGTCCCAAAACCCAATTGCTGCATCCTTTGTTTGATCATTAGTTCATTCTTTTTTCACCTTTTTCATTCTCTCATTTTTGTATTCATCCTTTTCCTCTCATTCTATGTCAATTCTAGGATATACTTATATTCTTATCTTTATATTTTTAATAGTATTTGATAATTTTAGGAGTGTTTGGATGTGAGAATATAGAAGATGGTAGATTGTGTGGATGTAACACTCTAGCGGTGGTTTCTGCAACAAAAGAACAATATCCGGTATTATGATTATGATAATGATTATGATTATGATTATGATTATGATTATGATTATGATTATGATTATGATTACGATTACGATTACGATTACGATTACGATTAAGATTAAGATTAAGATTAAGATTAAGATTAAGATTAAGATTAAGATTAAGATTAAGATTAAGATTAAGATTAAGATTATGATTATGATTATGATTATGATTATGATTATGATTATGATTATGATTATGATTAAGATTAAGATTAAGATTAAGATTAAGATTAAGATTAAGATTAAGATTAAGATTAAGATTAAGATTAAGATTAAGATTGTGATTGTGATTGTGATTGGGATTGGGATTGTGATTGTGATTGTGATTGTGATTGTGATTGTGATTGTGATTGTGATTGTGATTGTGATTGTGATTGTGATTGTGATTGTGATTGTGATTGTGATTGTGATTGTGATTGTGATTGTGATTGTGATTGTGATTGTGATTGTGATTGTGATTGTGATTGTGATTGTGATTGTGATTGTGATTGTGATTGTGATTGTGATTGTGATTGTGATTGTGATTGTGATTGTGATTGTGATTGTGATTGTGATTGTGATNCCCCGGGGGGTGTAATCTGCATTTACTAGGATTTTTCTTTAATCAAGAATTTATTTTCTAGGGAGATGATATGCATATAAACCTGGCAACAATTGAGCTGGAAAACGGGCTAGGTACACGCTCTGCAGTACAAATTAATGTAAACAAACAAACAATGAAAATTAAGGTTGGTGGAATTTCTTAACATCTTTAATTTATTAGTTGGTACTTGTTTTAATTTTTAAAAAAATATTTTAGATTTCCAGTATAGCGAGTAATCTTGATTGCGGGGGTGATTTGTCAAAAGATGACGACATTTTAGATCATATTGATGAGAAAATGGTCGAACCGGGGATCAAGAAATCGGTAAAAATTTACAATTCTTTTTGATTTTGATATCCTTAAAATTTCTAATCTTATGATAAATTTGCTCATGAGAGATATATTTATATTTAACTAAAAACTTGATAATTGACAGATCAGATAAAGGGGGGGGGGGCTGTTAGATATTGTTTATTTTTAAATGAGTTATTGTGGTTTATGAAACTTTTGTTTACCGTTATTTTAAGTTTTAGTTTTGTTTTAATTTACTTTTAAGATTGAGAGTTTGTACACAGAAAACGAAGTTGAATGTTTCTTCCTAGTTGAATCTAGTACAGCTGGGTTATCTGTTGTACAACTAGTTAATTCATGTACAGCTGAGGTAGGTATCTTTATAAAGTTGAATCTAGTACGGTTGGCTTATATGTTGTACATTTAGTTAATTTATGTACAGCTAAGGTAGGTATCTTTATATAATTTTATCTATGTACAGATGGTTTATCTGTTGTACAGCTAGTTAATTCATGTACAGCTAAGGTAGGTATATTTATATGTTTGAATCTAGTGCAGATGGTTTATCTGTTGTACAGTTAGTTATTTCATGTACGGCTGAGGTAGGTTTATTTATAGATTTGAATCTAGTAGACTAGTAAAGCTTGTTCATCTGTTGTACAGTTAGTTAATTCATGTACAGCTGAGGTAGGTATCTTTATGTATTTGAATCTAGTACAGCTGGTTTATCTGTTTTACAGTTAGTTAATTTATGTACAGCTGAGGTAGGTATATTTATATAGTTGAATCTTGTACAGCTGGTTTATATGTTATACATTTAGTTAATTCATGTACTGCTGAGGTAGGTATATTTATATAGTTGAATCTAGTACAGCTGGTTTATATGTTGTACAGTTAGTTAATTCATGTACTGCTGAGGTAGGTATATTTATATATTTGAATCTAGTAAAGCTTGTTCATCTGTTGTACAGTTAGTTAATTCATGTGCAGCTGAGGTAGGTATCATCTTTATCTATTTGAATCTAGTAAAGCTGGTTTATCTGTTGAACAGTTAGTTAATTCATGTACAGCTGAGGTATGTATCTTTATATAATTGAATCTAGTACAGCTGGTTTATATTTTGTATAATGATCATCTTCCAGCATTAATATTTGGGATTTTCTTTAATATGTACTTTTTAAAAGTTTAAACTTTATATTAGATGTTATATAATTGACGTGCCATTTTTGTTTATTTATTTATTTTGATAGTGTCAACATTTGATTTCATATTCTTTCTTTCAAGGGCATAAAATTATCTAAAACCCTACTGGTTGAAGGGGGCTCGTAAAGTATTTTTTGTCAAAAAACATTTTTTTTTTCTCGCGGGTTCTCGAAAAAGAAAAGTTTTTGGCTCAAATACTTTATTCCTCGCCTCCCTTCAACCCATAGGGTTATAAATAGTTATTAAGCATTAAGTATCCAAGATTTAAACGGGCCTTTCCAGTTCTCATAACCCTTCTTTAAACTATAGACTTTCTTTAGAATAGTCTTGTTTGTAAAGTACACATTATGTTGAGATTGATTTTGAGAATTTGATTTTTTACTTAATTCATATTTTCAGATTCGAGTAAAGCTAGAGTTTAGAGTTGAAAATGTATTTTATATGCGCACAGGTACAAATTAATAATTAGTCACTGTTCCTTGTATTTAATGTAATTTCAGTAATTTCTCAGTTTGGGCATTTTTAATTCGGTATGAAGTTGAATTAGCCACGCCTGGTTCAACTTCTTCTTTTTCATTAATAAATTTCTGACCTTTAGTCACATATGTTTGGTGATTTTCCATTGGAATTTTCTCACTGGAAAATCAAGTTTCGAATTGGGCCCCCCCCCCCCTAATCCACAGCTACCCAACATTACTTGAAGGTGCAGCATTCAGGGGCGAATTCAACAATTTGTTCAGGGTTGGGCTCAGCCATTGTTGGAGCTTAATAAAACTCTGGAAATTATAGATTTTACTGATCCAGAGAAGGCTGAGCCGCCAATACGCCTCTGGCAACATCGTATTTTGTTGTTCTTTAATTTTCCCGGCATAGCACGTGTTTGTGACGTCTAAATGAAATAATATTAATCTATCTGGACTAAAAGAAAGTTAGATTAAAAAATATAACTTATGTTTTTTTTTAATTTCAGACTTAATAGCTAACTTTTAACATAAGATATTTAAGAGTTCTTAATTATGGACAGAATGTGTTTAGTACAATTGGCGATCTAAACTAAACCATATTTACAATTAACATTTTATTTTTCTACAAGGGAGGGAACACCCGGACGCCATGAGCCTCCGCTATACAGACACGAGCCTCACAAATTTGCCAGGCAGACCGCTGTACGGTAAACAAGCCTCCGCTATACAGAAAAGTTTCAATAAAACTCGTGGTTTTTACGTGTAGTAAAGAATTTTTTGTATTTTTTTTTTCGAAATAGTGGCATAAAAAGTTTATCAAAGATCAGACGTTTTAATCAATTATTATAAATAGTGACTAACTATGCCTAGTTAATTGGTTTTTTACACAAATATGATAACATTTAGTGAAAAAATTATATTTGATATTTGATAATCTTTGATTTAAATGATACTTGTATTGAAATTTTTATCAGATTAAGATATTAAAAATTTCACTTTGGCAAATAATTTGAATCTAAAAAAATCAAAAAAAAAGGTATTGCCTAAAACAAAGATTTAAACAAAATAAACTACGTTCAATTTAGTAATGAATTTTCAAATAGCCTTCTTACTGCATAAGAAATGTTTTATTGTAAAACATAAATCTTATAAATGACTTTATGAGTCAATATAAGTTACAAATCATGATAATCAATAAGCAACATTAATCTTGTAAAAAATTCTTATTCCACTATGTTGAAAAATGGAAAAAATTTCTATATTACATGTAAAAACCAAGAGTTATAAGGAATCTGTACTGTATAGCAGAGGCTCGTTTACTGCATAGCGGAGGCTCTTACTGCATGGTGGAGGCTCGGTCTGCCTAGCAAATCTGGGAGGCTCGTGTCTGCATAGCGGAGGCTCATGGNCCCCTCCTCTTGAGAGTATACTCTTCTACAAGCAAATTAAGCAGATTCAATCTTTTCCCCCGGCCTTACCGTGATGCAGTGATTTGCATTCCGTTGGTTCGCTTTTGGATCTTTTGTTTTGCCTATATATTTATTTAGGGTCGGAATTCGGCCTAGTGTAAGAGAACCAATTGTTTTTAAAATAGTTTATAAACAAAAGCTTTTCCAGATTTTGAACCTTGCAGAAAATGAAAGCAAAAAACTAACCAAAACAAATCCAGAAACTATACAAAAACGGACATCGAACATGTTATAGTGATAGTTTTTGGATTATTTTTAATTTTTTGTTGTAAGATACAAATGTTGCCAAGTTTAATGAAAGCCAACCTTAACTCTTGACAGTTTTAAATCTTGTGAGTTTTATTAAAAGTTTCAAAAATGGATCCAAAACGATTAATAACCCTACCCTCATAGGAGTATACTCTATTCCATCTATTATACCTGACCTCCCCCCCCCCCCCATTATGAGGATTTTACACTTGCTAAAAATATGTAACAACTTATTATTCCTGTATTTTAGAACATATGTTCTTCCAATTATCTCTTTATTTCCGTATATCTTAGAGTTAATTATATAAGAAGAAAAAAACTATTTTTGAATTAACTTAAATTGATGCATAGCTTTTTGCCAAATGCCTAGATCATGAGCTTATAGCAATGGAAAGAAAAAAAAATTTAGTTTGATAAGCAAAAGAAGATGAAACCCATGCGTTTCTTAGAATTTGTCTTGAAACTTGAATATAAGACAAAAACCACCGTTTTTAATAGAAATTGTTAGTGCTCAAGTATGCAGTGTAAATGTAATTCTTCACGCAGTAATATTTATTAATTCAGACTTTACCTTGGTTATCAAAAGAAACTCTTGTAATTGTTGAACACTTAATATTTATAAATATTCACATTCAATTCGAATTTTTGAAAACCGCGTTAAAAGACGACCTCATGAAAATGAAATGTCTTATTGGGCACACTGTGTATATGTTTGCTTTCTGTGGATTCCCATTTGCCCATTTCCAAATTGCACAAATAACTCATGGAACATTTAAGCAAAAATGGTGGAGAAATGCGCGTAAAAATAATTGACAACATGTCTCTTTCATAAAAGAGGACTTTATCTGTTAAAATAAAATCTGACCATTCCGCCATGATAAGTACTTAACATTAACTTTATTTTGTTCGTAACATTGATTTACCAAAAGCATTTAAAATATTGAACATTCTGTTTAAAATTATGAACAGAATATTAGGGATATCTTCCAAATCTTTTTTTCATAATTCATTCGTGAACACGGTTGGGTACAGATTGTCCCACGAAATATGACTAGCAAGACGACCTGAAGGTCGTCTTTAATCATTAAAATATTTTGCAGCATTTTATTCGAAACCTTATAAAAGAAGTCTTATTCTAGAGTTAATAAACAGCTTCGAAATGTGTTGCGCTTACAATGTTACTACTTACCAGAGATGTGAAGAATTTTGTTCAGATATCGACAATTTTTGTCCTATGTAGTAAATTGAAATCTGAAAGAAATTTTTCACAATTTTGAGATTGTTTCTTCAAAAATCATAGATGTAAAGTGTAAACTGTAAAGGTTGGTTGAAAAACGAATGCCTCAAATAACTTCAAAAAAATCTAAGACGTTCCTCAAGTCGTCTTTCTACTGTCAAGTTTCGTCGGACCGTCTGTACGATTGCAAGTATTTTTTTTTTTCTTATCTATAATACTTTAATTCTCTTTATATGTCGTCTTCTTAACAAATTCCTTACTTCTGCTGTAAATTTCATATAAACGGCAATATTAAATAATTCTGAATAACTTTTATTTTTCTACAGTGATCGGCGTTTATATCAATACAACGAAAACGACTTTTCTATTTCATCTTGGTTTTTTTTCAAGCTATTTTCACATTACAAGAATGCAAAGAGAATCTATTAATTGACAGTTAACTACTTGTGTCCTTGATTTTGTATATTCATGCCGTTTGAAAGCTTAGTATAAATCAAATATTTAAAACAAAAGTCGTCTTCATTGCAATGACAAACGAATACAACGACATTTAAATCGAAAGTCGTTTTCATTGCAATGAAATATACGATGACGACTTTCAAGATTAAAATCTGATTTTAGAACTATTATACTGTATTATGTAATTGTAATTATATGTTTGTATTATGTTAAATATTTGTAAAGTTTCCAAACAGCTTGACAGTAGTCGTAGTAGTGTTTTTATTAAAAATGTAGAAATAAAATTGATAATAATCTTTTTATGATAAGAAATTACAGAGAAATATTTTACGTTTTTGGTTTTCAAAATTAGACAACTTGACTCGTGATATATTTTATAATCTGCAACTCTCGTAATCTCGAGCTGGGAATATATTCTAGTATTGTAAATATCGAGATCAAGTATTTATCTTGATCTTAAGTTAATCTACAGATTAAATTAATCAATATTTGATATCCGGTTAAGAGTTTTTTTTCTGCGGAAAGCGAAAAGCCAATCAGAAGTCAAGTAATTTTGCGTTCAACCAATGAGAGAACAGAGAAATATCAGATATCTAAATTCAAGAGATCCAGGTTTCTAAAATGTGGTCTGCCATTTTTTATTTTTGTGGTTTTAGTATTACCGGAGATATTAAGAATTTCGCTCAGATTCAATTTTCATTTAATGAAACCAAAAATTTTCGAAATCTGAACGAATTTCTTCATTTCACTGGTTAAATTGAAATCACAAAGAAGGCAGACTACATTTTTGAAATGCCAAATTTTTAAAATGAAATATTCACTTAGTTATTAATTGTGTTTACTATTTGTATTAACTCTTTATAAAGTTTAAAAAAGGGATAAAGAAATGTTGTTCAATATGCACTCTGCGCTACTACCGGAGATATGATGAATTTGTTAAGATTTCATCAATTTTGGAATTATTTAATAAGTTGAAATCTGATTGAAATTCTTAATATATCTAGTGACAGCACAATAAATGCAGAATGCAGACCACATTTTGGAAATACCGAGATTAGGACTGGGTAATTGGGAAATTTCTCAGTCAACTAAACATTTGAGAAATTTCTTACACTTCAAAAATAAAACCACCCTCAGATTCTCCAAGGAATTTGGGAAATTTCCCAGATCCCCATGAATTTGGAAAATTTCCCATATTTCCAGGTATTTTAGGAATTTTCCAGATTCCCTGGTATTTGGGGAATTCCCCAGATTTCCAGGTATTTGGGGAATTTCCCAGAATCCTAGGTATTTAAGGAATTCCCCAGATTTGCCAAATTCCTATTGGAATTTGAAGGTACATGGAACAGATTCAGTGGCGGATATAAGGGGGGTTATTGGGGTTATTTACCCCCCCCTAGAATCCTGGGGGTAAATACCCCCCCTAGAATCCTGGGGGTAAATACCCCCCCTAGAATCCTAGGGGCAATTACCCCCCCCCTTAGAATCTTGGAGGTAATTACCCCTGAACATATATGCAGGCCCTGAATAGCAGGGGTTACTCCACTTGCTGCCTCTACAAGTTACAGTAGCTTTGACCCCTTCACTTCAAAAAAAAAAAAAAATACATTCCCTATTGATTAGTCTGCACTCAAGTGTAAAGACTTCTATTTTCATGATAGTAAAAGTTTTTGCGGCATTTTGCAGATGCCTAAACAGTTATAAGCTTTGAAAACTGTTTAAAATTTAAACAAAAAATAGAAACGGAACTTATGTATATTGATAATTAGGTTGCTAACATGGCTGCGGAACACCATGAAA
>NW_019396930.1:96178-102704 GCF_000591075.1 Eurytemora carolleeae | reverse complement strand
AATTAAAAATTTTTCCCCCCCCCCCCCCTACAGAATCCTTATATCCGCCCCTGAACAGATTATAGATGTTTTTAACAAGTCTAAGTATACTAAGAAAATTGATAGATTTGGTAAATTTCTAAGATTTTGGAAATTTCCCAAATGACTGGATAGTTGAAAAATTTCCCAGATGACTAAATACTTAAGAAATTCTCCAAATGTCTTGGTGTTTTGGGCAATTTCCCGAAAAGCTAGGCATTTGAGTAATTTCCTATAGTTGAAAAATAAACCACCCTCAGATTATACCCAGAAATTTCTCAATTACCTGGGTTTTTGGGAAATTTCCCAAATGCCTTGGGTATCTGGGAAGTGTCCCAAATGCCCAGGTTTTTGGGGGAATTCTCAATTTTGACATTTTTGATAATTGCTGAAACTCCCTCTCGAAGTTCTAAGACGACAGTTAAATCGTGTTTATATTGTCATGTTTTAGGAAACACCCTGTATCATGAGTATCATCAACTGAATGAGTCAATTTATTAACACACAACAAAGCTAAAACAAATAATTATTTGGAAAGACGATATCGAGCTCGTCACTGAATTCCCATGTTTATTTGGACACCCTGTACATCTGTCGAAGGTCCGAAGTATCGTAGGACGGAAGTATTGTAGAACGGAAATTCCGTAGGACCGAAGTAACATTATAGCATGATTGGAGCTTCCGCTCATGGTACTACAGGGTGTCCCAAAAAACATGGGAATTCAGTGACGAATTCGATATCGTCTTTTCAAATAATTCTTTGATTTAGTTTAGTGATACCTACTGAGAAAGCTGTAATCTGTAAAAGTTTCGTCTGCTATGTTCACATTTTGTTTGTTTATGTTTTGACTGCATACGGTTGTACTTAGTAAAACAAGAAAATTGCAGTATACAAACAGAGTAAACTTGTCCGTCTTCACTGTTCATCTTGGGGATACATTATTGACACATCTTTACAGTCATCTTTTTCATAAAATAAACTCTAGCAGACATAGTTATATTATGGCTTTTGAAATTAGGTATTACAATGCTAATTCATAACAAAGACGATATCGAATTCGTCACTGAATTCCCATGTTTTTTGGGACACCCTGTATAAGTAAAATCGAATCAAACCCATAAACAAATTTTAAAATGCATTTTATTAACTCTCTTCGGTTCTATCAAACTTTATTTCGTTTTGCTTTAATAAGCATGGAATAAATAATCAATTTACTTCGATATATTTATGATTTTACACGTATCAAATTAAAAAAAAACATATTTAAATCAGAAAATTACATTAAGAATAAAAAATTATTTAAACATTGAAAACATAGAATAAAAAGTAAATTGATATATAGATCTGATCGAGGATCTATGTTTCTCCAGGTATCCTAGATATTACAGGATATATAGATCTGATCGAGGATCTATGTTTCTCCAGGTATCCTAGATATTACAGGATATATAGGTCTGATCTAGGATCTTTGTTTCTCCAGGTATCCTAGATATTACAGGATATATACATCTGATCTAGGTTCTATGTTTCTCCAGGTATCCTAGATATTACAGGATATATAGATCTGATCTAGGATCTATGTTTCTCCAGGTATCTAGATATTACAGGATATATAGATCTGATCTAGGATCTCTGTTTCTCCAGGTACCCTAGATATTATAGGATATATAGATCTGATCTAGGATCTATGTTTCTCCAGGTATCCTAGATATTACAGGATATATTGATCTGATCTAGGATCTATGTTTCTCCAGGTATCCTAGATATTACAGAATATATAGATCTGATCTTAGATCTATGTTTCTTCAGGAATTCTAGATATTACAGGATATATAGACTTGATCTAGGATCTACATGTTTCTCCAGGTATCCTAGATATTACAGGATATATTGATCTGATCTAGGATCTATGTTTCTCCAGGTATCCTAGATATTACAGGATTTATTGATCTGATCTAGGATCTATGTTTCTGCAGGTTTCCTAGATATTACAGGATATATTGATCTGATCTAGGATCTATGTTTCTCCAGGTATCCTAGATATTACAGGATATATAGATGATCTAGGATCTATGTTTCTCCAGGTATCCTAGATATTACAGGATTTATTGATCTGATCTAGGATCTATGTTTCTCCAGGTATCCTAGATATTACAGGATATATAGATTTTGACCTAGTATCTATATGTTTCTCCAGGTATCCTAGATATTGCAGGATATATTGATCTGATCTAGGATCTATGTTTCTTCAGGTATCCTAGATATTACAGAATATTTAGATCTTATCTTAGATCTATGTTTCTTCAGGAATTCTAGATATTACAGGATATAAAGATCTGATCTAGGATCTATGTTTCTCCAGGTATCCTAGATATTACAGGATGCCACGGGAAGCATAAATCCAAGAAACAGATATTCATTTTTCTTCCTTGTTTTTGTCCCTAAAAAGTTCAAAAATCACTGAAACGTCTGTGGTTTCTATTTCTCGGATTCCTTTTCCTGGTTCCCATCTCATTAGGTCATATCTCTTTGTATCCTTTATCTTGGGTTCCCATCTCTCTGGTTTCTATCCTTAGATCGTATGTCACTGGTTTCTATCTCTGATTCCTAACTGTTTGGTTGCCATCTCTGGTTCCTTTCTCTATGGGCCTTATCTTTATGGTTCCTATCTCTTTGGTTCCCATATCTGGTTCCTATTTTTGGTTACTAACGCTAGTTCCTAGCTATATCTGATTCTTTTCTCTGGTTCCTATCTCTCTTATTCTTATCTCTGGTTCCTATCTCTTTTATTCTTATCTCTGGTTCCTATCTCTCTGATTCTTACCTCTGGTTCATATCTCTCTGATTACTAGCTATCTCTGGTTCCTATCTCTCTGATTCTTATATTTCTGGTTCCTATCTCTCTGATTCTTATCTCTGGTTCCTATCTCTCTTATTACTAGCTACCTCTGGTTCCTATGTCTCTGATTACTAGCTATCTCTGGTTCCTATCTCTCTGATTCTTATCTCTCTGGTTCCTATTTCTCTATTTCTCTGATTCTTATCTCTCTGGTTCCTATCTCTCCGATTCTTATCTCTGGTTCCTATCTCTCTGATTACTAGCTTTCTCTGGTTCCTATATCTCTGATTCTTATCTCTGGTTCCTATCTCTCTTATTACTAGCTACCTCTGGTTCCTATGTCTCTGATTACTAGCTATCTCTGGTTCCTATCTCTCTGATTCTTATCTCTCTGGTTCCTATTTCTCTATTTCTCTGATTCTTATCTCTCTGGTTCCTATCTCTCCGATTCTTATCTCTGGTTCCTATCTCTCTGATTACTAGCTTTCTCTGGTTCCTATATCTCTGATTCTTATCTCTGGTTCCTATCTCTCTGATTACCAGCTACCTCTGGTTCCTATGTCTCTGATTACTAGCTATCTCTGGTTCCTATCTCTCTGATTATTATCTCTCTTGTTCCTATCTCTCTGATTCTTATCTCTCTGGTTCCTATCTCTCGGATTCTTATCTCTCTGGTTCCTATCTCTCTGAATCTTATCTCTCTGGTTCCAATCTCTCTGACTCATATCTCTGTTTCCTATCTCTCTGATTCTTATCTCTCTGGTTCCTATCTCTCTGATTCTTATCTCTCTGGTTCTTATCTCTCTGATTCTTATCTCTCTGGTTCCAATCTCTCTGATTCTTATCTCTGTTTCCTATCTCTCTGATTCTTATCTTTCTGGTTCCTATCTCTCTGATTCTTATCTCTGTTTCCTATCTCTCTGGTTCCTCTAGCTCTGGTTACAATTCTCCTGGTTCCTCTCCCTGGTTCCTATCTCTTGTTCCTATCTCTTGTTCCTATCTCTTGTTCTTTTCTCTTGTTCCTATCTCTGGTTCCTATCTCTCTGATTCTTATCTCTCTGGTTCCTATCTCTCTGATTCTTATCTCTCTGGTTCCTATCTCTCTGAGTCTTATCTCTCTGGTTCTTATCTCTCTGATTCTTATCTTTCTGGTTTCTATCTCTCTGATTCTTATCTCTGTTTCCTATCTCTTTGGTTCTTCTAGCTCTGGTTACAATTCTCCTGGTTCCTCTCCCTGGTTCCTATCTCGTGTTCCTATCTCTTGTTCCTATCTCTTGCTCCTATCTCTTGTTCCTATCTCTTGTTCCTATCTCTGGTTCCTATCTCTAGTTCCAATTCTTCATGTTCCTTGTTGCTCTGTTTGGCTTCTAGGGGAAACTGCTTTTCCTTCCACTTTAACTGGGTTTAAATCACCTTTTTAGAGTCTTTATCTATCTATCTATCTACATCAGTATCAAATCACTTTCCGTCTATTTAGCATACTAATACTTCCGGGGCCGTTTCTACTGCTTTTTATCTATCTATCTGTATATCTGTTTATCTATATATCTATCTATCTATTAATATGTAGTTCGATCTTTCTATCCTTCTATGCATCTATATATATAACATCTATCTATCTGTATATCTGTTCATCTATATATCTATCTATTTATTAATATGTAGTTCGATCTATCTATCCTTCTATGCATTTATATATATAACATCTATCTAACTGTGTATCTGTTTATCTATATGTCTATCATTTATTAATATGTAGTTCGATCTATCTATCCTTCTATGCATCTATATATATAACATCTATCTATCTATCTGTAAATCTGTTTATCTATATATCTATATATCTATTAATATTTAATTTGATCTATCTATCCTTCTATGCATCTATTTATATAACATCTATCTATTTATCTATACCATTCATCATCTATCCAACCATTTTTCTTTCTAGCTGTATCTATATCAATGTAGGTATACATTATATGTTTTTATTTTTATTTTTATGATCTATATATCTTTTTATTTTTTGTCAATGCCATTAACTATAGAATAAATTTTGTTAGTTAAATTTAATCTATTATATTAGAAATAATAAAAATGTCATTTAAAGATTAGGGTTCAAAATCTACAATTTGAATAACTGAAAAACAAGCATTAAGATTATTTTAACTACAGTACTGATGAAAAAAAGCAGGCCCGTAGCTAGGATTTTAGAAAGGGGGGGGGGGTCTCAATTCACAAAGTGCATTGATACGGTGGCACAGGGAAGAATTAGTATAGACCTGAAATTGTCAGAAAATATTAAGGTTTATAAATCAAAACTATAAAAACATTGATATTTAACTTAATATCAAAATACGTATTTTTTTTACGTACGTTTCCCCCCCCCCTGTTCCGGGGAAAAGGGGGGGACACTTACCCCTGTTCGGGCCTGACAAAAAGATGGATTACCAAGTTGCATTGATGATCAATTTTTTCTTTTCGAAAATGATCGCGAAATAGAAATATTTTTGATATATTTAAACCTCTATAAGAGTAACTCCTTTCAAACCCCAATCGGAGTAAACCCCTTTAAACCTCAATCTGATTAACTCCGTTTAAACCTCAATCAGAGTAACCCCCTTTGGACCTCAATCGGAGTAACTCTGTTTAAACCTAACCTCAATCGGATTAACCCCCTTTAAACCTTAGTCTGATTAACTCCGTTTGAACCTCAATCGAAGTAACCTCTTTTTAAACCTCAATCAAAGTAACTCTGTTTAAACCTCTATCCGAGTAACCCCCTTTAAACCTCTATTGGAGTAACTCTGTTTAAACCTCAATCAGAGTAACTCTGTTTAAACCTCAATCAGAGTAAACCCCTTTTAAACCTCAATCAGAGTAACTCCGTTTAAACCTCAATCAGAGTAAACCCCTTTAAACCTCAGTCTGATTAACTCCGTTTAAACCTCATTCGAAGTAACCTCTTTTTAAACCTCAATCAGAGTAACTCTGTTTAAACCTCAATCCGATAAACCCCTTTAAACCTCTATTGGAGTAACTCCGTTTAAACGTCAATCAGAGTAACCCCTTTAAACCTCAACCAGAGTAACTCTGTTTAAACCTCTGTAGAAGTAACCCCCTTTAAATCTCTATCGGGGTAACAATGTAAAAATGGTTCTTTTTTCACTTAAAAAAATGTATACATTGTATTACATTCAACAAAATCCTTTTTCTAGAAAAACCACAACTTGTATAAAAATCAATCTTGAGCAAGAAAATTAAGGATATCTTATCAATTCTTAATCAGATAAAGGTTTATTACAGGGTCCTCTTAAATCGGACCCTCACTTTATGAATGGAAGTGGGTTACCAGGAAATAATTTAGACGCCCCTTACGTATGTTTTCATCGGGTTTTTGTCTATTATTCAACTATCTTAAAATTTCAAAGGTGGCTAGATCTATGTGTACCAGTACCTGCAAACCTTTTACTTATTGAAGGGGACTTTCTCGTGTGTAAATATGTATTATCCAAATAGGTTGTCAAGTACAATAGATGGCAACAGAAAAATCGACCAACTGCGCACAACGTCATATGTGTCAAATGAAAAAAGAAAGACGACATGTCCTCTAATTAGTTGGTATTATTTCCGAGATTTGGTGGAGATAAATGTCGTCTTTGTAGGAA
>NW_019396930.1:93806-95663 GCF_000591075.1 Eurytemora carolleeae | reverse complement strand
GGCCGGTACCCCCTAAGCCCTCCCTCTCCTTCCTACATGTTCAGATAAAAATACCCACACGCCCGACAACTATATTTTTAACCCCATTCACTTCCAGAATTTGAAAGTGTTTCCCTTTAGTAAATTTTAACATACATCCGATTTAGATTCGAACCTCAACCCTACAAGATAAACGTGAAATGGGGGGGGGACAAAATTTTGTACGTTGTTACGGTTTTTTTTGCAATTTTTGAAATTTTACTACAGACACTTGCGGAGTTTCTAGGATTTCTAAAACACCTGTAAATGTCGAAATCAGTTTTCTTTTCTTTCTATATCTAAGAACTGCAGGGTGTCCCAAGAAATATGACAGTTGACAAATGAATGTCTGCTTTCATATAAACTGTATTGGATATTTACCACTTTTAGCCTTTCATATCGTTAATGAAATCAAATCAATTTTACGATGATATAACCGTCGTATTATAGCTTTTATAAAATCCTTTTAATTCATGAATCTGTATCTTTTATTTAGCCAACGATAATGGAAATCTCAAGCATAAAACACAACCAAGGGTTGAAGCTCTGCTCGTACAAATCAATGCCAATTACTTCTTAAAGTCTGAAGTTAAAAAAGTCTGTTCTGGTGCTAAATGTACAGGTAAATGTACAGGTAAATGTACAGGTTAAGGAAAAAGTTAAAGATGCGAAGTAAACTTTAAAATCGACTCTGTCCAGGGGCGTAGTCAGGAATTTGTCCAGGGGGTGCTTAATTTTTTTAATCTTTAATCTCAGCACCCGTTGGGGCCTGAAAACCCCCTGAAATCAATAGATTTCACTGGTCCACAGGGGNACTGTATAACACTTACAACTGTTTACCAATATTGATATACTATAGGTTAGGTCCAGGGAGGATAATAGTTCTCTCCCTGTGTACTCAGTTAGCTGTACTGTACACTTACAACTGTTTACTAATATTGATATACTATAGGTTAGGTCCAGGGGGATGATAGTTCTCTCCCTTTGTACTCAGTTAGCTGTACTGTATAACACTTACAACGGTTTACTAATATTGATATACTATAGGTTAGGTCCAGGGGGGATGATAGATCTCTCCCTTTGTACTCAGTTAGCTGTACTGTACACTTACAACTGTTTACTAATATTGATATACTATAGGTTAGGTCCAGGGGGGATGATAGTTCTCTCCCTATGTACTCAGTTAGCTGTACTGTATAACACTTACAACTGTTTACTAATGAAAATATACTGTAGGTTAGGCCAGAATCTCCTTATAACAAATTTGCAGTACGTTCTCGGTATATACAATTGGTAAAGGATTAGCGTACATTATCACTCTATACACTATAACCTTGTTGTGTACAATGTACATGGCAGAATAGGTGTTGGATATGTTCAGAAGAGTGTTCTCGGCATATACAATAAGTAAAGGATTAACAACGTACATCATCACTCTATACACTATAACCTCGTTGGGTTTGAAGGACTGGAGATTTTATTTTCGAAATATTTAAGATTCCAATAGACGAGGAACAAGAGCCAAATTTTTCCAAAAAAGTAAATTTCTTACTAACCTAGGCTTAGTCGCTAATTTAAATTCATTGGTCTACATAAGGTTCGCCTATAATTTAGCCTAACTAACCATCCTAGCCTTACAGCTCTTGGGCCAATTGTCCCCAATTATTAAAATTCAAGTCACGCCCCCATGACATTTTAAACCCTTTTAAAGCTAACCCTGGAGTTCATTTGTCTAAATGCAATTCAGTTGGTTTGACAAATTCAGAGATTTCAATAAGTCCTAAAAACCAAGTTCTTAAGTTAATTAAGTCTAGCTACTCCTTTTATAATATGTCTATA
>NW_019396930.1:48775-93129 GCF_000591075.1 Eurytemora carolleeae | reverse complement strand
TGACTTTATCATATAATTGTGGCGGTTACAGGTAAATAAAACAAAAAATTTATAAAAATCTAAGTTTCATTTCTCGTTCTAAACTGCAAACAGTCTCAACTATGTGATATGATAAACCGGTTTAACAGCTACCGCTGTTTTGTTCTCATAAGAATATATGCAATAAATTTAATGTTATTAACCTGAGGGTTTCTCCAGGTAACTCTCTGGTGGTGAGAGGACAGGGGTTGGACAGCGAGCAGAGAGGTTGACCGGTCACAATACACTTCTCCTTCCATGGTTCAAAATCACGCAGCAATTGAGTACTGGTAGGGTTTATCATCCATTCTAGAACCTATACACAACATTTCAGAACAAATGAATTCTTAGGAGTTCGGGGTTATCCACAAAGGATGAGACTATCGATCTATCCTGCCCAGGAAGTAAGGAATAGAAGGGAGATATAACTGACGCGGTTCGCCCTACCATATGATTATATACAGGGTGTCCCACATCAAATTAGACCGCGTCAATGGGTCTAAATTACGATTTAGGAGACAAATCAGAAAATTTAAGAAGAATGAATCATTTTGAAAAATTTAATAAGGCTAACAGAAATTTATTTTGGCAGAAAATGCTAGATTTTTCGAGTATTATGTGCGTATTTTGGTGTTAAAGATTGGAAATAATCTAATATGATATGGGACGCTCTGTACATGCTTTACTGACGAAGTACTCCATTTTAATAAGAAATATTTAAATGTCGTCTTATGCACAATTACCGCGTACATGTGTTCAGAAAAGGTCATTGAATACATTTAAAAAGTATGCTGAACATCGCCAAATAAATTCTTTTTTAAGATGCAAAATTATTAGCAATACAAACGTATTTTTTATATTAAATAAGATTGTTTTTATTTATTATGGTAAAGTAACTACATTTAAAAAATCAAAAGACGACCTTTAAAAACTCTTTTTCAAATGGAGTACTTCGTCTGCAAAGCATGTATAATCATATGGTAGGGCGAACCGCGTCAGTTATATCTCCCTTCTATTCCTTACTCCCTGATCCTGCCCCTCGAGATGTGTTCGTTCATACCCCCTCTAGATGCCCATCTCTACCTACCCCCTCTAGATGCCCATCACTACCTACTCCCTCTAGATGCCCATCTCTACCTACCCCCTCTAGATGCCCATCACTACCTACTCCCTCTAGATGCCCATCTCTACCTACCCCTCTAGATACCCATCTCTACCTACCCCTCTAGATTCTACCCTCCTCCAGATGCCCATCTCCACCTACCCCCTCTAGAAGCCCATCTCTACCTACCCCCTCTAGACGCCTATCTCTACCTACCCCCTCTAGGCCCATCTATTACTACCAAAATACCCTCCATTACCTGTATTTCCGTAGTAAAATACACATCAGGGTAGGTAAGCAGAACATGTGCCATCCACTCGTTGAGAACATCATCGAACCCTTTATTGGAGATAAGCCAGGCAGGGTCGAATGAAAGGGAGAGTGGAGCGCGGTTAGTTCCATAATGCCGCTGGAAATTATGCTGGAGAAGAGCGCGGAACTGATCCCTAAAATTGAAAAATTTTAATTAAAAAAAATCTTAACATTGTATTTCCAATGTAGATTAGAGTCACACGTAATATTTGAACAAGACGTTCAGTTTCCTGTAAATCGACCAAAACAGGAATATGAGCTAGAAGGAGGACTTATATCAATGTATTGAATAAACTTCAGGTCGAGTGACTGACTAGACATGGGAGTTCAGCTGCAAATGCAGTATTGTAGAGAATTTTTAAACAATTCATTTTAGCTACCCATTTGTTAAATATTTTGAGAAATTTATAAAAAGGGAAAACAAGAATTTGTTCGCTTATTATACACCATGAACACGTCTTAGAGATTTTAGATTTACGATAAAATTCCTCTTTAATACTGCAGTCTCATGCTCAACAATCATATCTAGCCTGGATCACTCACTTCAAGTACGTTCTTAAAATCTGAAAACTCAGTCAATCACAGCTAAGACAAAACTTAAGCAACAACTTACTTGTGGTAAATATTTGAGCAAGAGGACACAAGATGACAGCCGGTCAAACTCTCATCGAACTCTGGGTCATCTCGTCGATCCAGCTCGTTGATGGGAAACTCCCAGATAGGGTGCCCACGGGATGGGCAGTTCAGGGCATTGCCGTGACACTTGTGTGGCATTCTAAATATTAAATCAGTGTTGAAACTAGACTATGTTAAAAAAAAACAAAATCAAACAACCATGAACGCAGGTTTGTGCCTATATTGCAACAGTAGTTAAAATTTTTTGTCTTAAGATAAATCAATGATTTCTTTTTGAAATTCAATAATCTAATAGATCGCATACTGCACAGAGAAAAAAGGCAATTCGCTTTTTATCGCAAATCTTTAACACATTTAAAAAGATATCATTATGAATCACGTATGGAGGGGCACAAGATGTAAAGGGTACCATTGTGAATCAGGTATGGAGGGGCACAAGATGTAAAGGGCTCCATCGTGAATCAGGTATGGAGGAGCACAAGATGTAAAGGGTACCATTGTGAATCGGGTATGGAGGGGCACAAGATTTATAGGGTATTATTGTGAATCAGGTATGGAGGAGCAAAAGATTTTTAGGGTATTATCGTGAATCAGGTATGGAGGAGCACAAGATGTATAAGGTATTATTGTAAATCAGGTATGGAGGGGCACTTAATATCACTTAATCAGTCCCTTTTAATGTGCAATCGCTTTTTAAAACACAACATGTTTGAATAAAAATCAATCAATTGGGGAAAATGGGTTCGAAAGGGAGGACTCGCTGACAAAAAGGTACCTATGGTGGAGAGTATAGGGCCACAGAGGTATTCTACCAAGAGGTGCAGTAATAGAAGAATCATAAACGAAATATTGATCAACCATCATCGCAAACTGCTCATTTCCTCCAACCCTAAAAAATTTAAATATTAATTATATAATCTTCTTAAAAAATTTGAAAAATTTAAATTTGTTTCTCATAATTTCAATTTTTATCTGAATCTTCTTATTTTGAGTAACAAACCTGAGGTATGGTGCACGGACCCCCACAACAGTGTTATCAGTTATGTTGGCAAACCGTTCAATAATTAATCTAAAAAAAAATTATTCAAAAAATTGGCTAGTTTAAAATAGCCAAATAAATGAGTGCCCTAAAATGAGCTTGAAAGGAAATTCAATTTGTGGTCTGGATTTGCCATCAACTGAGCTAAGATTATAAAAAAAAATTATTTTCTCGAATACTATTAGGAAATCAAAATGAACGTATAGTTACGCCAAAAAAATGTTGCTACAGGGAGAGACTGACGACTGTCATGATGACTGGAAACTCAAATATGAAGTTTTCAACGTTAAATTAAGTCTTTCTAACATGAATATAAAAGAAACAAAAAAGTTCAGTTCCAGGAAATCCTAGCAATAAGGGAACAGCTAAAGGGTTTCCTTTGCACGGTCATGTAAATATAACCAGACAAAAGAAGAAAAGAGTCGCCACAAAATCTTTGCAATTCTATTTCTTGATACTATGAATTCTAATCGATCGGATACACCATAAGGTTTAAAGCTATAACATTTTTGGTCCAGACTCAGTTCCTTTATTATTACCTTGCCCCTGCCATCTCTCCCAACCAATTATCATAAGATCCTTGAGTCCAGTAATCCGGATCCTCATCATTAGTTATAGAAAATACTCCAATCTCATGTCCAGTTCTATGCAACTCCTAAACATATTAGTTATAGAAAGCACTCCAATCTCATGTCCAGTTCTATGTAACTCCTAAACATATTAGTTATAGAAAGCACTCCAATCTCATGTCCAGTTCTATGCAACTCCTAAACATATTAGTTATAAAAAACACTCCAATCTCATGTCCAGTTCTATGTAACTCCTAAACATATTAGTTATAGAAAATACTCCAATCTCATGTCCAGTTCTATGTAACTCCTAAACATATTAGTTATAAAAAACACTCCAATCTCACGTCCAGTTCTATGCAACTCCTTAACATATTGGTTATAGAAAATACTCCAATCTCATGTCCAATTCTATGTAACTCCTAAACGTATTAGTTATAGAAAACACTCCAATCTCATGTCCAGTTCTATCCAACTCTTAATAAGCAAGAGTTAAGCAAGGAATGTAAAAATTATTCGCAATTTTGAGACCCAATATTTTAATTTTAAATGACCCCTCAGTTGTAATCAAACCAACCCAACATTTTCAATTTAAAGACTACTTTTTTGTAATTTAAGGAGACTCTTTATTTGTAATTTAAAGAGACTCATTATTTGTAGTTTAAAGAGACCCATTATTTGTAGTTTAAAGAGACCCATTATTTGTAATTTAAAGAGACCCATTATTTGTAATTTCAAGAGACCCCTTATATGTAATTTAAAGAGACCCCTTATTTGTAATTTAAAGAGACCCCTTATTTGTAATTTAAAGAGACCCCTTATTTGTAATTTAAAGAGACCCCTTATTTGTAATTTAAAGAGACCCCTTATTTGTAATTTAAAGAGACCCCTTATTTGTAATTTAAAGAGACCCCTTATTTGTAATTTAAAGAGACCCCTTATTTGTAATTTAAAGAGACCCCTTATTTGTAATTTAAAGAGACCCCTTATTTGTAATTTAAAGAGACCCCTTATTTGTAATTTAAAGAGACCGATTATTTGTAATTTAAAGAGACCCATTATTTTTAATTTAAAGAGACCCATTATTTTTAATTTAAAGAGACCGATTATTTGTAGTTTAAAGAGACCTATTATTTTTAATTTAAAGAGACCCATTATTTTTAATTTAAAGAGACCGATTATTTGTAATTTACACCCACTATTTGTAATTTAAACGAGACCAATTATTTGTAATTAAAAGAGACCCACTATTCGTAATTTAAAGAAACCTCTTATTCAGAGTTACAATGCCTTTCAAAGGGTACTGTTGTGAATCAGACCTTACACTTTTCAATGAGTCATTAAAGATCACGTTAGAAGTACATTAATCAATCAATTGTGCACGCCACAAAGATAAAATACACTAAGGACAAGAAAACATGCACGACTTGTACATGACCGGTACATAACACGGTGTACTGTATTATGATACCTGTACAGCTGAGTAGTTGGTGTACTTGTGAGACACAAAAAAAGTTCCTTTAGCAGTGCATCCATTAGGATTCAATCTCTCGCTACAAAATAAATTTTTAAAATATATTTTAGGTGCAGTTTTAAAGTATATTTTAGGTGCAGTTTTTAAATATATTTTAGGTGAAGTTTTTAAATATATTTCAGGTAAAGTTTTTAAATATATTTCAGGTAGAGTTTTTAAAATATATTTCAGGTCAAGTTTTTAAAATATATTTCAGGTCAAGTTTAAAATATATTTTAGGTGCAGTTTTTAAAATATATTTTAGGTGAAGTTTTTAAATATATTTCAGGTGAAGTTTTTAAAATATATTTCAGGTAAGGGTTTTAAAATAAATTTCATATAAAGTTTTTAAAATATATTTTAGGTAAAGTTTTTAAAATATATTTTAGGTGAAACTTTTAAAATATTTCAGATAACATTTTAAAATATATTTTGGGTTAAGTTTTTAAAATATATTTTAGGCAAGTTTTTAAAATATATATCGGATAAAGTTTAAAATATACATTTCGGTAAAGTTTTTAAAGGCGGGATTCCTCTAAAAATATTCAAAAACCTAAGTTTCAGAAAAATTTTGCTTTTATTGTTTAAATGAAACAAAACATTTAAGAAAAAAAAAGCATACTATGAAATCCAACAATCTATTGAGAACATTTATAAATAGAACTCTGCTCATTAAGCTAACCATAGTTGGCAAAACGGCTGAACCAAATTAACCGACTTTTTTTGAGGGAACCCATGGGCAACGCCTTGCATTTTAGAAATCGCGTCTAACCTGTGGAAAATCTTATTATAAACATTGATATTTTCTCCATTGACGGCCCCGCTGAAGGTGAGAGTAATCATCATGGGAATATTGGTCACCTCAATAGTATCAATTCCTGAAATCAAGAAGATAGCACATTAACAGTTAATTTACGTTTTTATGTCATGAGCAATAGCACGTCAATCCAACAATAACGCTGATTCAAGGGATTCATCTTTTTTAAAAGTTTTATTGAACATATTCTTAACAGAAATTTAAACAGAAATTCTCACGTTAAGTAGCAATTCTCACGTATCAGCAATTCTCACATTATGTTAGACATTTTCACATCAGTTATCACATAATGCTAACAGCAATTCTCACATAATGTTAACAAAAATTTCTTACAATATGTTACAGGAATTTACACATAACGTTAACAGCAATTCTCACATTAGATTAACACTAATTCTCACATTTGGTTACAGTAATTTTAACATAATGTTAAAAGCAATTCTCAAATTAGATTAACAGCAATTCTCACGTTAGGAAACAGCAATTCTAACATTTAGTTAACAGCAATTATTAACAATCCTAGCCAAAGGATAACTAACAATAAGATTCTAGCAATGAAACGGTTTTTAATCCAGTTTAAGCAATTGTTAACTAATTCTATCAATATCTGTGGCAATTGTTAACTAATTCTATTATCTGACCTGGGGCAATTGTTAACTAATTCTATCTTTATCTGAATTGGGACAATTGTTAACTAATTCTATCATTATCTGACCTGGGTCAATATCTGTGGCAATTGTTAACTAATTCTATTATCTGACCTGGGGCAATTGTTAACTAATTCTATCTTTATCTGAATTGGGACAATTGTTAACGAATTCTATCATTATCTGACCTGGGGCAATTGTTAACTAATTCTATCATTATCTGACCTGGGACAATTGTTAACTAATTCTATCATTATCTGACCTGGGGCAATTGTTCCATCGGCAGAGCAGTAGCATTCTGGCAGCAGGCAGGTAGCAGTGTCGCACACATCAGCCTGATTTAATAAAATGTTAAAGGGAATGTCGGCCTGATATAATAAAATGTGAAAGGAAATTGCCATAAATTGAATTAGGGTTTAAGGTACTAAATTCACATAATGGAAACCTTAAAGTAAAAAGAACCCTATAATATAAAGTTAAGTGAGAACTAGAATAGAACGATTCTCAAACATACGACTTTTAATAGTCCAATGTACATAATACACCGTAGTGTTAAGTGTTAACAACCCAACAAGTTCTTAACAAGTTACTTGTAACACTTTAAGCTTTGTAACACACAAGTACTGCCCAATATATTCATCCCATAACAGTTTTCTGGTTCTTACAGTATTAAACTTGTATAATAAAATTCAGGTTTGACATATCTTTCAAATTTATACTAAGAAATTTGTTCAATCGTCTTTCATAAAACAAGCTATTATTGATGCGAAAAAAGCAGTGAGGGTTTATTTAAGTCGTCCTACAGCAGTAAGGACTTACTTAAGTCGTCCTATATTAGTGAGGGTTTATTTAAATCGTCCTACAGTAGTGAGGGTTTATTCAAGTCGTCCTACAGTAGTGAGGGTTTATTCAAAATTGTCCTACAGTAGTGAGGGTTTATTCAAGTCGTCCTACAGTAGTGAGGGTTTATTCAAATCGTCCTACAGTAGTGAGGGTTTATTCATGTCGTCCTACAGAAGTGAGGGTTTATTCAAATCGTCCTACAGAAGTGAGGGTTTATTCAAATCGTCCTACAGAAGTGAGGGTTTATTCAAAATTGTCCTACAGTAGTGAGGGTTTATCAAAATCGTCCTACAGTAGTGAGGGTTTATTCAAATCGTCCTAGAGCAGTGAGGGTTTATTTAAGTCGTCCTACAGCAGTTAGGGTTTACTTAAATCGTCCTACAGTAGCGAGGGTTTATTTAAATCCTCCTACCCTATTTGGATCATCGTCAACGCTGCAGGCATTTTCATCACTTCCATCCACACAGTCAGGCTTCTTGTCACAGAAGTTACTCTTGGCAATACACTCGCCTAAATAATACAAAACTTATTAAATTTAGACATTTTATTGGTAGCCGAGGCTCGAGGGTCAAAAGTGAACTTAGTTTTTCTGTAATATTGAACCATAAGCATTGCCAAATTCCATAAGTTGAGCTATAGTTAAAATATTCTATTTTAGGAGGTCATCAGAGGTCATTAGAGGTCATAACAATTCAATTTTATTTTATTTTAGGAATTTCGAACACTAATTAGGCGTGTAGCCAAAAAATTGGAAGATTTAAACCAAAAATGAAGGCAGGCCCCCCCCCCCCCCCTACATCAAACATGCCAACTCCACCATCCCCTTTTAAAAGCAAGAATTTATCGATGATTATTTATAAAACTCTAGATCCAGCCTTTACGACCGGAGCTAAGATCGTATACCATTCATACTTCTTACCATCATGTCATACGCTAGCTAAAAAGCTACATCTGTCGGCGAGAACAAATAAAATCGTAGTGAATTCAGACATCCATAATCATGGAGACACCTAGCGGTCAAACACAATAAACTGTTCGGACACGTACAAAACACGTCAATTTAAGACGTCACACTGAAGCTTTAAACGATCGCTTACCGTTCCCGCACTGAAGTTGACCGTCAGGGCAGACAGGTTCTTCAGTGTTCAAGTTGGGCAAGGTGAGTCGAGGCTTGCTGAGCCGGTCACAATTATTGACCTGGAATAACACAATTGTGAAACAAATTCATTACTGTTATTTATTGGGGAAGGCATAAATTTAAAAACGATATAAGTAATAAAACAAGGGTTGAATATGACCAAAAAATTTTGACAGAATTTTTAAAAAGTTTTACCTTTGCCTTCCAATCACAAGTCTGCCTTTCTAAATCAAAAGCAAGTCCGGAGGGACACTTCACACTTGCCAGTCTATAATAATATCAAAATACATTTTCAGAATGTAAAAAATGAATTAAAATACGTATTAAAAGAATTTAAACGTAAATAAATCTGTCCAAATTGGTAAATTAAGGGATTCAAGAAGGATTTTAAGCCTTCTGCAAAAACAATGGATTCAATGAGTCGCTGCTTTAAAAAAGATTGCACGAAGTAACAAAATGTCGTCTTCGACATTTTATAAATTCTTACGAAGACTCGTAGTTTTGGGTTAAACTTTCAGTTAGCAACGAACGAAATTTTTCGCGAAAAAAATGCGAAAATTTTCGTTCGTATTTCGCGAAAATGAAAGAATCGAAAAATGCCTACCGAAGCGAATTTTCGCAAAAAATATTTTCGCGTTAACCATGAGTGTTGAAGCTGTATTTTGTCTTTTTTGATGAATTTTCGCAACCATTTTGTATTTCTCTAAATTCCGGATTTCGTCGCGAAATATTTGCATTTTTTCTCAACATTTTTGCAATTCTTATGTCACGTAAATTTGCATTTTTTCGCGAAACTGATAAAAGCAAAATTTTATATTTATTCGCGAGCGACCTGCGAAAAAAAAAATTTAAGCGAAACGATTTTTTCTTTTTCGCTGCAAACCCTAGTCAAACTATCAGAATAAAACATGACCTAATGGTACCAGCTATCCCAGCTCTGTCACATCGCACTACATCACGGCAATCTCCTTCGGTACTCAATCTAAATATCATTCATAAACATCGCTTTCAGTTTTCCGTCAGTTGCAGCTGTTACTGAAAATATTTAGTCTTTCAATGAGCTGTTATAAATTATGTCGTATAAAAATGGCTGGTAAAATAATTGAAACATATTTCACATTCGTTGTTTCTTAAAACCGTTCACATTTTTCAAGAAACGGCTTTTTCCATTTTAAATAATGATCGATTTTCAAAAACTTGTTATTAGTTGGTCATGCCTAAGCAAGTCTGCCATGGCTTGAACTTCCAACTTAACCCTCTAATGTTGCAGTAAACAAGGAATTTCAAAGTTATAAGATTCATAAGTTAAAAGTCCGACCTGAAGTATTCATTAGGTGGTCGATCCACGCATAAATCTTCCACGGATTCGGAAATTCCAGGTCCATCCTTCACCTATAAACATTAAAAATCCACCAATAGTCACAAAAATCCTTGATATTTTTAGTTTTACTTTACAGTTCATAAAGATAAATTCTGACAAATTGATAACATTGCTAATTTTCAAGTGTTAGAAAATGATGAGAAAATAAAAATCCATTTTCAATAACATTTTTGTATCAGGTATTAATCAACTCAGGAATTTTATTAACCTGGGATTGGTCAGCTGACGATCCTCCATCTTGTTTTTTACTACTCTGGAATGTACCGCGGCTAAACTGCGCATATGCTCCACTTAAGCACAGGAGCAGTATTAAGCCCCTAGAAAAAAAAATAACGTACTGTACATTTAAAGACCAGGAGACTATTATCTTTATAATCAAAAGACATAAGTATTTGTGTTCCCTATCTAGCCGACCAACAGCTAGACCGAATGGGCTGATTTTTTTGAGGGAACCCAGAGGTATCCCGGCTAAAAAAATTCAATTATTTTTCAATTCCACGGGCAACGCCGGGCACTATAAAATTGTATGGAAATTTTAGGCGAATTTTAACGGTATTATTGCACAAGATTTCAAGTAAAAACTATAGAATATTATAAAATTAAAAGACATTTGACATTAAAATTATTGGTGCAGTCCTATAGACCGATTTTAGAAAAAAACGTCACAGAAAAATAAGTAAATATTACACATAAACATTATGACTATGTCATTACACCTCCTCACCTCATGTTCACAAGCTGACTAAACTCTAATGCTTGCAGTACTATTTACTATATGCTCGGATCAGAAACCAGTTTGCATTGTTTACTTTCTGAAATATGCAGTACACATGTTCATTGTTCATGGAGTTTTCAAGGCAAATCAATAATTAAGATACAGGGTGTCCCACGAAACATGATGTTGAGAGCAGTGGCGTCCGAGAGCATTTGTGTAGGGGGGCACAAAATTTGTTATGCCCCCCCCCCTTGGCAACATCACGCCCCTCTTAAAAACCCCTTCCATATTACAAGTATGAATGAATTATTTATGTAATTTTTTAAAGACACTCCCTCTTAATACTACGTGGTGTAAGCTTCAAGGGGTGAAAAATGGAGATGGAAACGTTTCTTAAAAATATCTATATTTTCATAGGATCGATACACATATATTGTATTATAAACAGGGGCGGATACAGGATTTAAGTGAGGGGGGGGGGCAAGATTTTTTAGGAACAAAAAAATTCATAATTAGGAACAAAAATTCGCGCCGCAGTAAACATTTTTTTTACTTAAAAGACTCAAAAAGAGTGAAAATTAATGACTAAAGACTAAAAAACTAGGCTTTTAACTTTTCACACATTATAGTTTATTAAGACAGATATTTCTCCTGTTTTGCACTAGGGTTTTTTCACTTAAGCATGCTATTGAGAAGCTATTCTGAAAATAGGAACAAAAAATTCCAAATTCAGGGAGGGTGACTGTCCCCCCGCCCCCTCCCCCTGTATCCACCCCTGATTATAAATAATGATGTCAAATATTTATTTACACTGAAGGCAACATTGATTAAAACTTTTTTAATGAAACTTTTTTAGTTAGGGGCAAACGTGAGATTTTAAAGTATTTTTTATTATAAGATTTATTTATTCTTAAATTAAATACATTGGTGCCCCCCTTCGAACGCCCCTGGTTGAAAGACTGTCTTTGATCATATATCTTTGTCGATTTCAAAACGAAATATTTCATATCTCTGATAATTTTAAAAACATGAAAAATACAGATTACATCTTAGAATTGCAAGGGATACAGACAGGGCAATTAGTTATTATTAATTCAATAATTCTACTTTTAAATTCGTGTATAAATAAATGCTGGAAATTATTTAAAGAAAAAAGACGACCTTCAAGACGTCTCTAAACTGCCATGCTTGGTTGAACACCCTGAACACCAGACACCTTCCAGATCTTTGTTTTCATAATAAGCGTACTGCAGTTCTGGAAGCACGTGGATTTAACGGTTCTGTCAATATTTCAGAAAGCTGTGACTTCCGATCACAATTTGACCCCTTATACATAACTTTATAGCCTTTTTTCTTAATTCATTTTTTGTTGGCATATACATTTTGAATGAAAAAGTATAAAATAAACAAATCTGTAAGTTTAAAGATTGTTGAAATATAGACGAAAATACGTTTGATTTCAAATAAAAGAAACAGGATGCTTCTCTCTGTGGTTAGTTCAGGGTGGAAGGAATGTAAATAAAACATGTTACACCCCCCCACCCCCCACCCCAAACAAACAAAACATGTCAGTGTGCAAAGATAACAGGATTTCGTGAAAAGTATAAAAGGGTAGAAGACAAGAAAAATTTATTTAATTGAACTTTTTATTATTGTTCAACTTGACAATTTATTGAACAAGAAACTCCAGTGTTACCTGAGCTGGGAACTTTTGAATGGTGGATATCAGGATTAATACTTGATCCACTCTTTTTCTTAATCTTGAGATTAAATAATATGCTTGTTCTTCTCTTGTTATTAACTCGAGATTAATTAACCAATCTAGATTAAGGATATCTCATTCTAAAGTTTTCAGCTCTGGAAGTGTAAAAAGTTGTAATTTCACACTTACAGATGTATTCCTTGTACCTTTATCTGACAAAATAATGAAAAATATCGTTTTTATTCCGATTTTTCCTACTTTCTCTCTGCAGTAGAATTCTACTGTTATAGAGCAAAAAAACTAAATGGTTTTTTTTCAAGGCGAAAAACATGGATATCCTACGCAATCCAGATCAGACTAAGACTACGGCTGTGAATTAGACATGCCATTTAACAAAATATCGTCTTCACTCCACAGTCCTTTGAAACCTTGAATAGGTGAAAATATGCATTGAGCAGTGTGTGTGTGTCTACCATTTTCATATTATAGAGCTTGGATATTGATAAAGATCAAGGATTTACAATACTCTCGGCACTAACCAGATAGATTGATAGATAGATAGATAGATAGATAGATAGATAGATAGATATATAGATAGATAGATAGATAGATAGATAGATAGATAGATATACAGATAGATAGATAGATAGTAAGATAGATAGATAGATAGTAAGATAGATAGATAGATTAGCGACAATTACCAATCATTCAAACATCAGAAAAACTTTACATTTTTTTCACCCTTAAAGAGACTAGTACATCTCCATTCCCAACATTATACTCAAGCAGGAATGAGATATCAATGAATTTTCTTTCAACTACATTTTATTTTCATTTGAAGGTTTCTTTTGGAATTAAATTCTATTAAAAGGAGAAAAATAAAAAAAATATCTTTCATTGTATTGATCAGAAGCTGTTCCTTCCATTAACTACATTGGTCGACAACTTGACGTCTCCTATATTGGTCGTCAAGTGTACGGAGAAATTATCTATCTATCAGATAAGAATTTAGCATAAGACATCTAGCGGCCAACATATCGTCCCCCAAAGTACGTTAACTACAGGACCACTATCTATAGAGAGAACGGGCTCTGATAAAGACTCAAAGATTCAAAGGGCACCGTTCTGAAGCGAGCATGACCCTCGTTATTTGGTGGGTAACTTGTAATATAAATACAGTACCTTTAAAGAGGTTACTGCCTGATTCACAGGTACCCTAGTTAAACCATTATGTGATCATGAATGTTGAAGATATTCTCGTTTTTCTTAGCAGGAAAATTTTGATTTTTGACAATGTCAACGTTACCCTATAGTTACACTTTCATCAATAATATTAAAGATATTCTCAATTTTCGAGCTGAAAAGTATTGCATTTTGACAATATCCGCCAAAGTGTTTCTTAAGCAGAAAAGCGCACGCCACTGATTAAATAGTCTACATTCCCTTTAAACTTCCTAGCAACATGTTACCACAATCGTCTACATTCCCTATATGCTTTCTGGCAACATGTTACCACGTTTATAACTTATGAAATGTTTTATGAATTGGGTTTTCTATATTTCAGGTTTGGATGCAAGGTCGATCCAGGATATATTTATACAAAGGCGAGATGTCCTTCAAAAGATTTTTCTTAAAGATATTCAAGAAGTAACAAATCCATCTTGAAACTAGAATTGAGAGACCTCAACGGTGGACCGACTTTAAGGAATTTGAGCTACAGGGTGCCCCACGAAACATGACAGTTGGTGAATAGTTTTGAGTGTCTTCTTCCATATACGTATTAAATATTAAAGACTTTTTGCAGTTTATTTAGTTTTAAAAAATTTACTCAAATATATTTTACTTAGAAATCAATTTTACTATAATATGGTTGCCATAAAATATTTATTATTATTCTCTTTGGCAACTTGACATATTATGGAAGAAGATATGTTAAACTATTCACCAACTGTCATGTTTCGTGGGACACCATGTACGTCGCTGAATTATCTACTGCCGGTTCAAATTTGAACCACAAATTCAAAATTAAAGATTTGAGTCAGTGATTGAAAGTTGAACCGGCTGAGGGCAATTCTTCGACTCTACAAATTCATTATATTTGGTCTCTGCGGGCTTTTTAATGTTAATTGTTATTTCAATTTGCGGCCGACGAAAAAAGGTTTTTTTTGGGGATTATGATCAAAGTTCTCATCTTTAATGCCTCCTTTGTTAATTAACAGGTCAAATAAACCAAACTATTGACTTATTTTTAGTTTTAAAAAAATCCATTGTTTTTACAAGTTTTTTTGTGCCTGGAAATTATTGAGATAGAAAATGTATATGTAATTTTTTTTGGCATCTCTTCTAATACGGTAAAGAACTACTATGTATGTTTAAAAAAAGGAATACTGGGTTTTAAGGAAATTTACTACTAGGTTTAAACAAATAGACTACTAGATTTTACAAAGGACTACTAGGTTTTATGTAAAATGACTATTAGGTTCAAAAAAGATGACTACTGGGTCTAAGGAAAAGAACTACAGTTTTAAGGAAAAGGACTACTAGGTTTAAAAGGAAGAGGACTACTGGGTTAAAGAAAAAGGACTACTAGGTTTTAGAAAAAAAACTACTAGGATTAGGAAAGAGGATTAGTGGGTTAAAGAAAAAGGACTTCTAGGTTTAAGGAAGAGGACTCCTGGGTTAAAGAAAAAGGACTTCTAGGTTTAAGAAAGAGGACTTCTATAGGTTTAAGAAAAAGGGCTAGCTAATAGGTTTAATAAAAAGGACTACTATATGTTTAAGAAAAAAGATTAATAGATTTTTTAAGGAAATAACTTAAAGATCTTAGCAGAAAGACTACTAGATCAAAGAATAAGGACTACTAATTTACAAAGAACTAACTACCAAGATCATGGAAACTGAACTGTTGAGCGTATACTAAAGTATTAAAAGCTGGAATTGCCAGGATACAACTGGATACAATCTCAGTCTACACACTTTCACTACAGAACCTTGGGCCGTCAAGGGCCTTATACCACGCCCTTTAAACAGGGGCTCCTCTTATTCTGCCTATTTTTCAAGGGCTCCTGTTATTCTGCCTATTTTTCAAGGGCTCCTCTTATTCTGCCTATTTTTCAAGGGCTCCTCTTATTCTGCCTATTTTTCAAGGGCTCCTCTTATTCTGCCTATTTTTCAGGGCCTCCTCTTATTCTGCCTATTTTTAAGGGACGCCCTTAAAACAGGGACTCCTCTTATTTTGCCTATTGTTTTAGAGGCGCCCTTTAAACAGGGACTCCTTTATCTTGATTATTTTTCCAGGGGGGCCCTCTAAACAGGGGTTCGTCTTACTTTGCCTATTTTTCAGGGGCCCCCTTTAAACAGGGACTCGGTACATCTTTTTTATTTTTCAGGGGCTTCTCTTTCTCTCTTCCCATTCAGCTAGATTTGTATCCTACCAATATATTTAGTTAGATATGTATCCTACCAATATATCCAGTTAGATATGTATCCTACCAATATATCCAGTTATATATGTATCCTACCAATATATCCAGTTAGATATGTATTCTACCAATATATCCAGTTAGATATGTATCCTACCAATATATCTAGATAGACATGTATCCTACTAATATATCCAGTTAGATATGTATCCTACCAATACCAATATATCCAGTTAGATATATATCCTACCAATATATCCAGTTAGATATGTATCCTACCAATATATCCAGTTAGATATGTATCCTACCAATACCAATATATCCAGTTAGATATGTATCCTACCAATATATCCAGTTAGATATATATCCTACCAATACCAATATATCCAGTTAGATATGTATCCTACCAATATATCCAGTTAGATATGTATCCTACCAATATATCCAGTTAGATTTGTATCCTACCAATACCAATATATCCAGTTAGATATGTATCCTACCAATATATCCAGTTAGATATGTATCCTACCAATACCAATATATCCAGTTAGATATGTATCCTACCAATATATCCAGTTAGATATATATCCTACCAATATATCCAGTTAGATATGTATCCTACCAATACCAATATATCCAGTTAGATATGTATCCTACCAATATATCCAGTTAGATATGTATCCTACCAATATATCCAGTTAGATATGTATCCTCCTTATTTAGTGCTATGTCTGCATTGTCAAATAATTTTTGTATAATCAGAAAACTAAAAATTTTAATTTAAATTTACATTTAAAATCAAAGCAAATTAGCTAAAAGATTATAACACAATTGATCTGAGGTCGGACATATTAAAAAGTGAGAATTAGTTTAACTAGATAAGGCGAGATCAACTACTTCTCAGAAACATTCTCCTTGTAAACTCGAATTTTCTAAACCTTAAATCTTTGACACTTGCACATCCTCCACTCTCTCTCTGTAGAACGTTTGGTGAGCCCCTGAGTACTGAGAGTCCCCCCTCAATGAAATGTTTTCGTAGCCCCTGAAAAATGAAGCCCCCCCTCAATGAAATGTTTTCTTAGTCCCTGAAAAATTAAGCCCCCCTCCCCTCTATTAAATGTTTGCTGAGCCCCTGAGTGCAGCAAAAGGAACTGTTTCCCAGGGTCAAACTTGGTCTAGGTTTAGACGACCAGTTATCCCCCTCATTCCCTCTTTTTTAACCCATTCCCCCCCCATCCTCCTCCTTCTCCATCCCCCCATCCTCCTTCCCCCTTTTTTACCGATTTACAATTACCACCTTCATTATTTACCCCATTTAAATACCTGTTTTCAATCTTACTCTTCTCTCCTCATACCANCCTGGCAATAAAAAAATACATTTTTTATATGATTTTCGAACATGTCCCATTTTAATTTAAAAAGAAAATAGTATTTAAAAAATAAAATATACAAAATGAAACCAGTTTTTGAACCTCCTTTGTTAATCTCTTTTGTAACTTCTATTTGAACATTGTATGTGTAAAATTCACCGTGAAATTTTGTGACTTTTACTCAATTTTATTTTAATGGATTTTTTGTTAAATTTTTGCTTATTATTTATAGGGTAGGGTACAAGTTGGAAAAAAACCGGTCTGTGAAAAAAAATCATAGCTCTTATCTTTTTTTTGACTAAAGCTACAGATATAAAAACTATATTTTTGAAAGCTCTTGAAAAATGCATGTAGAAACATGTGTGACACTTTGATATTTGCTTAAAACAAAAAAATATTTTTTCATTTTTTTACCCTTTTTTATGCATTTTTTTCCACCCTTCTTAGGGGGTGCCAAACGCCCTATCCCTAGCCTATACATAGATTTAGACCCCCCAGCCTTTATAGGGTTAAATAGTAACTTATAAAATCACTTTTAAATAGGTCTGTATACATTACGTGATTGCCGTGTCACATGTTCATTGAACTATTTAAAGTCATAACATATGTATAAAAGTCGTCTTCTTATTCCAGAGTTTTCTGGTTCTCACTCTATTTATATACTTTGCTCGTCTGTTTGTTTGTCCGTTTGTCTCCAATAAATTTCAAAACAGTTGAACCGACCGAGTCCAAAATTTGTGAAGCAACTCACATGGCCCAAGGGAAGGTTTAAAACTGGTTTAACAATTTGTGCAGGAACAAATGTCGAAACTTATTATTTTTTTGCTTCACCAATTAATAGCCTAGTTTTTATAATCTCTTATTTATATGGTTCATTTCAGTTCATTTCATCCCATCCCGATCAAAAACGGAGGGGGCTAAACATGTCAAAAAATATTTTGGGGAATGTGAAAACTGTAAATGTAAAATAGTCATTTTGAACTATAGTGAACTATTTGTGAATATAAAAATTATCGAATAGAATGCGTATTTAATATATGTGAATTAATACATTTTTTTAATGTTTTAACATTATGTTAAAATTTCTGGTTTACGAAATGGAAATTTTACAGTTTACGTTACATAAACCGTAAAAATTTCCGGTTTACGAAATGGAAACTGGAAATTTTACGTTTTCCATTCTGTAAACCGGAAAAATTTCCGGGTTACGTAACGTAAACCGTAAACATTCCGGTTTCCATTTGATCCGGAATTATCCCGGAAAAATGGAAACCCTAGTTACGAGTCAATATCTGTAACTTTTTGCCTTAAAATGTTCATAAAATTTTGTCTCAATTTTCCGAGCCGAGAAGCAATAATATTTACATTTAAACTCTCTATTCTTGGTTATATATGGCCACTCTACAAGCATGGTTAATAATGAGAATATGTTAATGTGTAATATTAAATTCAAACTTTATGCTCGCAAATGTACAATATACATATACTACATAGGATATATTTTAAATTAATCACATATGTATGCTCTCAATTCATTTTTTGTGTGTTTGTTGTTCGTTTTCTTCTTCAAAACAGTTGTTCCGATCGTACCCGGCCTTTTTTTCGTATGATACTGCTTTGAGACATTTCATGACCCATGAAAAGATTTCTGGCAGGTAAAAAACAATATCTGAATTTTTGGATTTTTATTTCAAACTGACCCCACATTTCAAGAATGGTATTCGTAACGTACAGCTTTTTAAAACTTAAACTGAGCAATTGTGTTAAAGATAACGTGTTTAATTCTGAACAGTTCTTTATTGTTTCTAAAGAAAGAAAGTTTTCAAAAACCAAAACATGGATATTGAATGCATTATTGATTAGAAAAAGAGAAAGAGAAAAATTCTTTAAATTCGGCCTTAGCCCCTTTAATTAATTTTAGAATTTTTTTAATCTTAAACTCTTGTTTAAACCTTGCTATTCTCTAATTAATACAGGTGCACCCGGAACATGTTTTTTCTTCATGCAAAACTAAGGTAAATTGAATGTAAGATTGAAATCTTTGGGGAAAAAACTCAGCGGTAGAGGTTGAACGAGCGTTTAAACAAGCAGTTGAAAAAGCAGTTGAACAAGCGGTTGAACGAGCGGTTGAATATCAGGAATTATAATCTTTAGGTAAATATGTTTACCCTCAACATCTGGTTTCACGTGTCTACAAATTGCTGTTAAAATGTGTGTTTACAGCAGTTGAAGATTAAAAAGATGTATAAAAAATGTATAATTCTTACCCTTGAAGAGAAATAAAAGTTATTTATAATTTAAAAATTTGCATGCATAAAATACGAGTATTATACCATGTGCTTAATTTGACGTTATATAAGCTTGGAGATAATCTTATATGATATCGGACGCTCTGATGTGTCTACATGAACAATGAACATGTGCAGTTGTTATAAGTGATCTCTTACAAAACGATGAGCCGTAAATATAATACCTTTAGTTTAATATCTTAGATATTTCTTGCAATAGATAAGACAAGCAACTATATAAAGAATATCTTGTTTGCCTGTGTTTAGTTGAAACTAAATCATCCTATGATCTGTTCAGGGCGAGATGAATTTAGTTTTGTCCTCAAGCTTAATTTCTTTAATCCCTCTATCTTTGCAAATTGATGTTGTAAACCTTTTATATTTCAAATTCAGACTATTTAATCTGACAGAATTTATAGTTTGAAATATCTGAGGTCTACAACATCAAATTGCCAAGATATAGGGATTGGAAATTCAGAGTTTGAAGCAGAAACTCAATTCCTTTGAAAGCATTTAGAGTGGGGGGGGGGGGATATTTGCCGGACACAAGTTTTTTAAATGTAGTTGCGTCTTTTCTCTAGATAAAAAAGTGGCTAAAAAAATAATGCAGCAAAGGTTTTTTTTCGATGTTAGCCCGTCTTTTGTCGGTAACATTAGTTTTATTGTTTAAGATAGTGTGCTATATCTATCTATCACATGCTTGTATATCCAGCTGTCTATAGTATACTCGTACAAGGCTGAAATTTTTCATCTTTAGCAAAATAAAGAATTTATAAGAACAATAATAATGGATCAGTTAAAGGCAAGATTTTGTTTAATCTTTCTCCATTTTTAATGAAAAATAGGTTGTCAAATAATCCTGTAAGATATATCCAATGCTCGGTATATACCCTACAGGTATATCCAGTGCTCGGTATATACCCTACAGATATATCCAGTGCTCGGTATATACCCTACAGATATATCCAGTGCTCGGTATATACCCTACAGGTATATCCAGTGCTCGGTATATACCCTACAGATATATCCAGTGCTCGGTATATACCCTAAAGATATATCCAGTGCTCGGTATATACCCTACAGATATATCCAGTGCTCGGTATATACCCTACAGGTATATCCATTGCTCGGTATATACCCTACAGGTATATCCAGTGCTCGGTATATACCCTACAGATATATCCAGTGCTCGGTATATACCCTACAGATATATCCAGTGCTCGGTATATACCCTACAGATATATCCAATGCTCGGTATATACCCTACAGATGTAACTCTTAAAAAGAAATCAAGCACTGATCCTCAAATCAAAAGTGTTCATACTGGATATGAAGATCAAGTGTTCAAGATAATCTATACTCCACATATAATTTCCGATTTCCGATTCCAATTTATTAAATTACACCAAATTGTTCCAATGTTTTGCACCTCCATCTATTTTAAAGAAACGAAGAAGTCAGAACCACATTATGTCTGTTTCTCTGTCTGTTTGTATGTCCGATTAAAACTCATGAATCCCTGCACCGATTGATTAGGGAACTCAGTAGAACCACGAAAATACTTAGTCTTAGCCTGCTACAGAATTACCCACAAAGGATGAGACTTTAATGACTACCTGAAAAATATGACGATTTCAAGGTTAACAAAAAAGTCTTCTATTTTGAATAATGTCTCTTGATGGATACTGATTTGGCAGTTTACAATTTCCGAGTATAAGAACCGTACAATCGTCTCTATCTTGGAGTCTCATCCTTTGTGGGTATTCTTGCAAGTACATTCAATCTGAAATATTCTGCATGCAAAGAGAATAGAATATATATTAGAGTGGAATTTACTAGAAAAAAGTGTAAAACGGCCATTTTGTTGTACTGTTTCCATACTGCAGGTGTACTTCACATATTTGCGCTATATAACCTTTTGTCTGCATGCCAAACAATGCCAATCTGAAGGTTGAACTTGACCATCTGCCTTCAAAATATTATTTAAAAGGTAAAATGGGTATTTTGAAAGTATAATAATTAAATAAATCAGTTGCAGAGAACCATCAACTTAAGGAAAAAGAAGAAAAGAATTCCGAACAGTCGTCTCTGAAGCCTCATTTTTTTGTGGGTAACCTTGTAAAGCATCTATATTTTATATAAGATTGATAGAATGAAAGGAATGGATAACAATGGCTTCTCTGGAAAGGATGAGGAAAGTTTTCCTGAAAAACGAATTGATATCAGTACGTGCCATCATGAGAAGAAGTAATTTATTTATTTTATATTTTAAATTATATTTATTCAGATTTTACTGCGGTTTCACCAATATTACCGGCCTATGATTCAGAGTAACTTAACGTCCCTTGGGACAGTTTTGAAAGAAAAAACTAGCCGCTCTGCAAAGTTTTTGAGAAAAAAATCGCGAATTTTTTATCTCAAAAGACGATAAACCTTGGGAACCCTTAGTAAAGCAAAATTTTCTTAGCTTCCCTCTTAAGTTGTTGTAATTAATTATCACAGCCTTTTGATCAACATCGGACGTTAAGCAATTAAGCAAAATATCGACCCACCCTACGCGTACGCTGGAAAAAATTACGTATTTTCATCTCAAAAGACGATAAAATTGTGTACAAATAGCTACTTTTTCGAAAAAAGTAAAAGTTACTTAACTACGGGTCTCCCTGACCAATTTTGCCTACAAAACATACCTTTGGTAAAGCTTAATTCCATTAACTTCCCTGTAAAGCAGTTGTAAATAATTAGCTGAAAACATTTAATTGTTCATAAACAAGCTAAATATCTTAAAATATAATTAATTTTAAAGTATACAATAAAATGTAAAAGTTTATGATCAACAAGAGAGCACAGATTATTTTGTTTTTTAATTTGAACTTGATAACTTTGAATTTTAAAGGGACTGTACAGTAAGGGGACTGTAAAATGAGTTTCCACAGAAAAATGGCAATGCCCGATTTACAAAATACCATTGAAATCTTTTCTAATATTTATGTAGAAGATATTATCGTTTTTCCAGGGTTCCAAGTGTTCATTTCTGATAATTCCTTCATGTTTTCCTGCACTGTGGGCTACTTTTGTAGAGAAAACAAAATTTAAAAAAATTAGTTTTCAAAATTATAAAGATGGATATTTAATATATTCTTGTTCAGACAAAGCTTTTAAGGTTTCACAGCAGATTAAGGTTTCAAGGGTAACGTTGTGAATCAAAGCAGATTAAGGTTTCAAGGGTACCGTTGTGAATCAGGAATGCATGGTCACTTGGAATTACGCTTAAGTCCTTGTAAGAGAAATTAAAATATATTTGTATCTAAATAAACTTTTTGTTTGAAACTAATTCTTGAATTTAATTTTTCTGCCAGCTTTAGATTTTCTGCTCTGCAATTATCTTGATTTATTTAGGAACACCTTCAGCTTTAGAACACTCTGGCTCTTTACAGGTGCCCTTTTTACATTTAAAGGGACAGACCGGCTATTAGTAATTTAAAAAACCGATTCTGAAAACGTTTTCACCCCGTTTTGAACGTCGAATTTGCGCTCAAACTCCGAATTTACAGATCTTTAAAAAGTGTTATAGGTCTCAAATGAATCCTAAAGAAGCTTTCCACAACACTGCATACTTAGTTCAACTACCTTACATAGCCGGTCTGTCCCTTTAAAGACAACACTTTCTTTTTTAATACAACAGTTGCAATAGAAAACTGGGGAAAGGCTGCTGTCTTTGTTCTTCCTGAAATAAAAAAAATATCCCAAAATTACAAAAAATTTTAAATTACTTGTATAACTCATGTTTTGGATATCCTTAATCCAGACTGCTAAATCTCGATATTCATTGTGGACTTGATTTTCTACTTAATCATCTCTTTTGGATATCCCGACCAATAAAAGAAATCTTTCATTCCTTGCTCGCAAAATTTCTCGGCTTCTGATTGGCTGTTCGGTTTCCTCAAACGACACTCTTATTGGTTGCATTTTAGAAATGTACCTGGATATTAATAAGATTAAATTAACCTGGAGATTAATAAACAGAGGAGATAAATCAGATATCTGGATATCCACAATTCTAAAGTTTTCAGTTCAATGCATATTCTGAGAAATCAAATGCATAAGAAAAAATTCTACTGTTTTCTTGCAACCACTGTACTTGGTTTGGTGGGCTATGCCTTTAAATATAAGCTTGATTCCATTCAAATTTTTTTTTGTTTAAAGACTGATTTCTAGGCTAGAAAAATAAAGATTATATTATCTAGGGCCTGGTTGGCTAATGAGCATAGCTTATCTGGATCCAGGAAACATAGGTTAGTAAAGTGTATAATGATCCAGGAAACATAGGTCAGTAAAGTGTATAATGATCCAGGATACATAGGTCAGTAAAGTCTATAATGATCCAGGAAACATAGGTCAGTAAAGGATATACTGATCCAGGAAACATAGGTTAGTGAAGGATATGCTGATCCAGGAAACATAGGTCAGTAAAGGATATAATAATCCAGGAAACATAGGTCAGTAAAGGATATAATAATCCAGGAAACATAGGTCAGTAAAGTGTATTATGATCCAGGAAACATAGGTTAGTAAAGTGTATAATGATCCAGGAAACGTAGGTCAGTAAAGTGTATAATGATCCAGGAAACATAGATCAGTAAAGTGTATAATGATCCAGGAAACATAGGTTAGTAAAGAATATAATGATCCAGGAAACATAGGTTATTGAAGTGTATACTGATCCAGGAAACATAGGTCAGTAAAGGATATAATGATCCAGGAAACATAGGTCAGTAAAGGATATACTGATCCAGGAAACATAGGTCAGTAAAGTGTATAATGATCCAGAAAACATAGGTCAGTAAAGGATATAATGATCCAGGAAACATAGGTCAGTAAAAGATATACTGATCCAGGAAACAAAGGTCAGTAAAGGATATAATGATCCAGGAAACATAGGTCAGTAAAGGATATAATAATCCAGGAAACAGGTCAGTAAAGGATATAATGATCCAGGAAATATAGGTCAGTAAAGAAGATACTGCAGACCCAGGAAACATAGATCGTAAAACGTAAAGTAACCCATGGGAAACATTGATCATTAATAAGCAAAATGACATATTCATGAGAAATTACTGGTTGTTCTGAAACTCAAGTAATATCTCATGAATATGATTGAGTCCTTGAGAAATTTCATGAAATTTATTTTCATTCGGTATCCACTTTAGAATCCGATCTGCAAAGTGGAGTTGTGGCTGGTTACAAGCTTCTCTGGGTCACTTTCTGGGCTTCCTTTCTGGGCTTTCTCATGCAACGACTTTCATCAAGGTCTTACATAGTTAACATAGTTAAAATAGTTAACATAGTNTAGTTAAAATAGTTAACTTAGTTTACAGGTTCTAACGACGTAATTTCAAGTTATCTTTGATTTAAAAATATTCAGAAGGGATTCACAAAGGTACTATTTAAACCTTTACCTGATCACTAATGAGGAAAAAATTGTTTATTTTTCTGTCAAAAAAAAATTGTTTGATTTTAACAATTTCTACAATCGTTCTATAGATCAGATATCCGCAAGTCAATTTCGCGGAGAAACCGCAAAAGAAAATTATCAATTTTTAGATAGAAAACAGAAATAACAAAGGTTTCAATGGCATCAATTGTAAATCGGGGAAACTACTCTTTACAGATCAGGGGTACCTTAATATTGCGTTGACAGGTCCTGTAAATTTTTTAAAAATTCTGTAATTTCACAATATTTACAAAGATAGAATTTTTTTTCTGACTTTTATATGGATCGAGTAAGTTAACTAAGTTAAAAATATTTTGATTTAGGTTGGGTGTTGTAACAGGGAAACACCTTGGTAAGCGATAATACTAGGCATAAGAATTTTAAATGCTCCTTTTACCTGTGACTGCTTTATCTCTCTCTGTTTCAACATTTATTCGGCACAAACAAACCAATAAACATACAAACAAACCAATAAACAGACAAACAAACCAATAAACAGACAAACAAAACCAATAAACAGCCACCCAAACCAATAAACAGACAAAAAACCAACAAATAGACAACGCTAATGAAAGAAATTATGAAAACAATTTTTTTGTCCTTTCACTTTGAAACTATGCGTTAAAAGAAAGAAAAAATTAAATTTTTTTCTCCTTTATATCCTGTTTGTTCAGCCGAGCTTTGTTACGAAAACTTCCCTTCTGTTCCAAACTTCTTGTTGTGGATAATGGTAGAAATTGCTGTAATAGGCAGTGATATGCAGGTATTGTATACTTGGGTTTATTGGTACATGCATTTGCCATGGTACTTTATGGTACCGGCAAGTCTAGCGTTATCCAGGGAGTAAGGAATAGAAGGGAGATATAACTGACGCGGTTCGCCCTACCATATATGTCAATGATTATACATGCTTTGCAGAAGGGTACACCATTTATATAAGAAATATTTGTCTGATGTACAATTACCGCGTATACAATAACCTATTCTGAATATTTCATATACAAATGCAGGAGTACCCTCTGCAAAGCATGTATAATCATATGGTAGGGCGAACTGCGTCAGTTATATCTCCCTTCTATTCCCTACTCCTACTGGTTTTATCATATCTTTAATGTATTTACGGGTACTGAGCTAATTTTGTTTTAATAACTCATAATCCTGATCAATTGATCCCATATCCACTGTCAATATCACATAAAGATTAAATTAATCTGCAGATTAACAGATCAAGCATTAAACTGAAAATCCACAGTTTAGTGTACCAATTGTGAAGCAACGTTTCATGCACAAACTATCTTTCAGGAGGTCATTGGAACATCAATAGCACTTTATCTTCTCACAAATGGAGGTAAAATCTATTTTCTAAAAGGTAAAAGGGAGCCATGTTGACGTAATTTCAACTTAAAAATGGTAAAGTGACTTGCGGATTCACGCATGATTGAGGAAGTTGACAGAATCTCTGTACAGGATAGAAACAAGAATATCTCCTTTTTGCCGTTGTCAATCTAGTATGTAAATCTTTACACAGAGTTGCATCTGAAATTGTGTCATCAGACCCAGTAACATTAAACAATGCAGAACAATAAAAAAATATTTGGTATTATTATCTATGGTCTTTTAAGGGTGTTAGTATTTTCCCAAAGGCACTTTCCCAAGGGCAACTTCCCAAGGACAACTTACCAAGTGACAATTTCTAAAATGAGAATATTCCCAAGGGGTATTTTTCCAAAGGTTAGGTTAGGCCTGCTGAGGCATTGCAGGCTTCAAAAGGTTAGAAGTAGCAAACTAGGGGGCAAAGCACTGCGATTAGGACAGACTTGGGATGTCGCCGCTTGGGAAATCGAATATTTGGGAAGCTGTAACTTGGGAAAATAGCCTTGGAAAATTGCAGCTTGGGAAAATGACTTTGAGAACGTACCTTACAGCCTTTGAAATAGGTCAAAACTTCTTTTAACAGTGCACCAACATGTTTAGCTCTACCTTTGTGGGCTGGCTGTATAATCACTCTGGTGGACACTTTCACCTTCCTCTTTCTGGACAGGTAAATCATTTAACTTATTGTAACAGTGGGCGAGTTTTGTTGATCTTTTACGATCAGCAATTCAAGGATTTTTTGGATCGCTGAGATCATAGCTACCAAGGGGAATCATGCCCCCTTTCCCCCCCCATCTTTAACCCTACGGTTGGACTTTAGAGTCCTATTTTGAATCCTAACGGATTTATTTGAGTTTGCATTTGGATTCTATAAATAACCCAAGCGACGCCGAATTTTCCGTTATCTTGAAGACCCAAGCGTTGGGGAGGGGGCGGAACAACCCCGGGGTAGCTAGGGTTAAATGCGATCCTAGGATGGAGCAAAATCGAAGGGGGACAGGCAGTTGTGATTCAGCTCCCTTGAATTAAGGTTCCCTTGAAGAATTCCCCTATTTGATGAAACTAATTTGATTAACAATATTTAATTTGTATAAGTGAGACGATGAAAATGAAAATGTAAAATGTCTCCTGTTTGATAGAACTGATTAGATTCATAATATTTAGTTTGTATTAGTATCGTTCGATTTAAAGTTTGTATCTTTTGTATATAAATATATTGTAAGAAAAACCGACTCGTCGAATATTTGAGAAACTCAGTGCATTGCTTTATTGATTTTTATTCATATACTATATTATCTTTACCTAGTGCCCAGTAAACAATTCTTGTGAACTTCTTGATAATATGTATCAAGTATTCCTCCACTTTTTGTTTGCTGGGTAAAAATAAGAAGTTTGACATCATCAACATCAAGTTTTTATTTTACATTTCTGATAAGTCCGGATTTGAACTAACATTTACGGGACAATTTGTTGGTGTCTTGGTATATGAGGTATTGCCAGACATAGATTTAGACTGGTTTGAAAAGTTGTATAAATTTTTAAGATTGATTCGATATTAATATGTAGTTACACCTTGCTCTTTGATTTTAACCCAATAACTAATCCTAGCTTTTGTGTAGTCCCAATGCACATTTCAAAGCTTACAACGTTTAAAACACTGTGTACTGTTATGAAAGCGTTTAACCTAGGTATGGGCGAAGAAAGCTTGAGTTTTTCTTTTTCTTTTTAATCCTGGTGATGGGCGTAAGCTTTGGAATAAACTATGGATACGATCTACCAGACCAGAAGGACGTTATTTTAGGTAATTAATAACACAAGAGATTCCAGACCAGAAGGACGTAATTTTAGGTAATTAATAACACAAGAGATTCCAGACCAGAAGGACGTAATTTTAGGTAATTAATAACAGAAGAGATTCCTATTTTTTCATGGTGGTTAGAAGAGTTAGAATGAACAAAGCTTTGTATTATTTTTATTTTTTTTTAAACTAAAGAAAACCTAAGGGTAAACTTTTGGATATCCCAAAAGAATTTCTAAAACTCTATTTTGAATTTTCCAAAAATGCGCCAAATATTCGCTAAAATTCTTCTCGAGAAATTTTCCCGAATTCCTCAAGAATATTCTGCTAAAAACCCATTACTTTTCTTAATTCTTAACACCTTATTTAATCAGCATTTTGGAGCAATGTTATTTTTCACCCTGTCTTCTCTCGTAGTTCTTCTCGACTCTAAAAAGAGTGATTTAATATTTCAAGTTAGGTTGCTCTTTTTTTTAGAATGATAAGCAGGAAAAGGGGGGGTCAATGGTACATTTACTACGAAATAACCTGTTTTCTTGTTGTTCAGGTGCTGTTGTTCCTGGTTGCAATGGATGTAACGAAGCTTGGTTTCTTCAGGTTTTTTAAAATTTATTTTTCATAATTTTTAGCATAGTTGTTATTTTATTTCTATGGACAGGTTCAAGTACACATATTTTGCTAAATACGGCAAAACGGGACAGTACACGTACTGACTTTAATATACCGCAAAACGGGACGGTACACCAATTGGCTAAATACGGCAAAACGGGATAGTACACGTACTGACTTTATACGGCAAAACTGAACAGTACCCATATTGGTTAAATACGGCAAAACGGGAAAGTACACATATTGGCTAAATATGGCAAAACGGGATAGTACACGTATTGACTTTATACGGCAAAACTAGACAGTACACATATTGGCTAAATATGGCAAAACTTCAGCTAGTATATTAATATTTCCGGCGAACTAACCAGCTTTATTTAGGCTGTAGCCGCGGTTGGAGCAATTATAATGCCTCATAATCTCTACCTTCATTNTATTTACCTACATTCTGCATTGGTTACTATGGTATTTACCTACATTCTGCATTGGTTACTATGGTATTTACCTACATTCTGCATTGGTTACTAAAGTATTTACCTACATTCTGCTTTGGTTACTATGGTATTTACCTACATTCTGCTTTGGTTACTAGGGTATTTACCTACATTATGCATTAATCAGGAAGAAAACTTTGTCTTGAATAGGATAAAATTCTGAAATCATTTGATTAGAACAGATTATTTGATCTAACAGAATTTACGTTTGAAATATTTAAGGTTTATGACATTGGGGGGCAAAGTAAAGTTTGTGGCAAAACTCATTTTCTTTGCGGGATTCAAATAAATCTGTTCATACCGAAAAACTTTTTTTTAAGGAAAAATCAACTCGTCTTTTAATAAGATTTTAATTTTACTTTAACTTTATTAAAAGCAACATTAAAGCAATAATTAAGTTTATTTTATGTTGTTACGAAGCGCAAATAGGTTTACTACTAACTTATTAAATCATTTATTAAGTGAATATGATCTGTTTACACTGCACAATTGCTGAGTTTTCTATTCATTGGGCTGTTTAAAATCAAAATTTGAGCCTAAAGTCGTCTTCCAAATCCAGAGCTTTCTGGTTCTCACTGTATTAACATTTATTACGAATGCACTATACAGCAAGGATTAAATTTTTTTAACTTATCATTTGATGCCGAGTTCTAAAAAAGAGACAATAAATGATAAAGTAAAAATTCCAACTGTTGTTTCGCTTATCCCCTTATTCAGAAAAATCACGTTTTATTTTTTTAAATGTTTAGCATGACGTGGATCGAAGCTGTACTAAATGTATAAAATCTGCAAATTTTTATACTTCTATCGAGTCTGCTTTATCCATCGGTAGGTATATTTTCAGCGTTTGTTGACAAAAAAAATACATTGGTTTTGAAATTAAAAGGCAAAACTTTAACAATTTCTATTTATTAATATTTTTAGGAGTTTCTTTTATCATAAATCTGTTTGTGGTTTCCGTATTTGGAAGTGTTCTTCATCAAAAGTAAGTTTTAAAATTAATTTTTACTTTTAAAGGATAAAAATGCGAAGACGACTTGAAACTCTTAAAGCACGATTATCTCCAGTTTGAAAGTTGCAGAGAATCTTGAATATCCGGACACCGAGATTATAAATTCCGTACAATCGTCTCTGAATTCTCATCCTTTGTGGGTAGCCCTGTATTTAAAATATGGATAAAAGATTCAAATACGTGCTTTTATGTGAAAAATAATCTTCATGGGTAATTATTAATCATTAAGCACTATTTACTTTAGCTAAATAATAAGTAAAATATTATTTATAAATAATAAAAACTAGCTAAAAGGCCCGGCATTGCCCTTTAAAAAAATTAAAATTTTTTTTTTAATATTTTGAAAAACAAAGTTACGATTTTTTTATCCTACAACAACCCCCAGCCACCCATGAGTGTCCACAAAAAATTCATCCCAATCGGTCCAGCCGTTTGGTCGGCTATAGACAACAAATATATATATATATGAATGTCTTGTTTTATTATATAGGTAACTTTCCTTTTTTACGGAGTTACTGGTCTAATTATGGAACTTTTCATTAAAAACCTTATTCAGAGATGAAGACGAAACTTATTTAATTGCATGCAAAGATTAAACAATCTTATCAATATCTTTTCAAGAAAACTTGTAAAATTTCAATACAAACTTGTTTTGAACTTTAACCTTTTGTATCCATGGGCTCATTTGTTTCATTTTTAATAAACACAAACCTTTTGATGTTCGTCAAACATTGTTCTATTTGAAGAGAGTCACTGTAACCTTTTTATCTTATTGCTTCAAACATTATTCTAACAATTTACTCATGTACAGAAGTCGCTTTTATGCAGAACCCACAATGAAAAACTTTTTTATAAAAACAAATATATTTGTTTGATATCTAAATTATTATTTTAAGGGTTCATTCGTGAATCAGCATGTTCTCTAGATCTAACATGTTTTCTAGATCCAACATATTTTCTAGATCTAACATGTTTCTAGATCTAGCATGTTTCTAGATCTAACATATTTTCTAGATCTAACGCGGATATTCAAGAACTATGCCTGGAGCGGGATTGGCATCCTGAGGTACGATTCAGTTCAATTCAAAAGTTTTGCCTTAACAACATTTATTTGAAATTTTGTTTTAGAATCCATTACTAAAAACTGAAAACTAAAAAAAGTGGGCAAAGGACTTGAGTCTTTGCCACACACTCTAATTGTCTAACCCCTATATCTTTGCAACCCAGATCTTATGAATTTCAAACTATGAATTCTGTTTCATCAAATTATCTAAGTTTAAAATATCAAAGGTTTACACCATCATGTTGTAAGGAAAGAATTTGAGTTTGTGGCAACGACTCAATTCCTTTTCTATGATTTGATATCAAATAAGAAGAATCATTCTATGAGCTTTACTAATTGCGAGAAAGAGCGACGCGAAGCGCTCTGAAGCCTGTTGAAGGCAATTTTCTAAAGTTTATTTAGCGGCATTTTTATCCCGTTATCAGACAATTTAAAGATTTATACTTAATCCATAGAATAAATTCTTTTAAAACTATTAAAACATTAATACAAGACATTAATATAAGACATTAATACAAGACGTTAATACAAGACATTAATACAAGACATTAATACAAGACATTAATACAAGACATTAATACAAGACATTAATACAGGACATTAATACAAGACATTAATACAAGACATTAATGCATGGAATTAAAGGATGGTTTGCATATTTCAAAATACTCATAATAACTCACTTTATGGAATTAGAATAAAAAATTCTTCTTATCAGTAATATCTTTGAGCTGTAATTCATAGGCTTGGCTAGACCCTAATCTAAAAATGAGAGTATTATATGTTTTTTCAAATTATCTGTTTTTAGATACGGAAACCTGTATCTAAAAATGTATACTTATGAGAATAAAACGTTACTAAACTTTTTTTTAATCATTTGTTTTTTAGATCGTTACTATCTGTTTTTATATCGTTATTATCTGTTTTTAGATCGTTATTATCTGTTTTTAGATCGTTATTATCTGTTTTTAGATCTTTATTATCTGCTTTTAGATCGTTATTATCTGTTTTTAGATTGTTATTAGCTGTTTTTAGATCGTTAGTATCTGTTTTTTATATCGTTATTATCTGTTTTATATCGTTATTCTCTGTTTTTAGATCGTTATTATCTGTTTTTTAGATCGTTATTATCTGTTTTTACCATTTTTCTACCAGTTTTGGTTTGTAGTCGGGGCTTTGCAAAATCTGCAAAGTCCTACGTAACGTAGTTTTAATTTCTATGATTATTTTTTTTGTGAAATTATGCAAAAAATTTCACTCTGACAGAAGATTTAAGCTGCAGCTTAGTTTCTCCACTGAACTAACAAAAGCAATGTATGAATATATATATATTTATAATTTATTTTTAGGAATTAAAATTTTCAATTTGAATCATGTAAACTTTTTTGATCAGGAAACACAATGTGATTCAAGAACACTCCCTTTAGGTCAACAACTGCCGAAATGCAGTTTTTTTTTAAATAGAAGTATGGATACAAATACCGTGTACTTTTCATGCTTTTGTTTAATTAAAAGATGAAAAGTTAGAAAAGTCATGTATCTTATTGTTTGTTTTACAAGCAGGAGATAACATTGATCTAAAAGAAATCCTAAATATACATTTTAGATTATTTGTTTAAATAACTTTAGATGTTTAGCCGGGGCTCATCAGACGATAACATATTATTCTACAAAAGCAAACATTTATTTTTCTGCCCTCTCCCACCCACAATGGGGTTTACGTGGGAGGGGGGGGGGGTCAGGATAATTGAGTTTACACCATTAAATCTCTTATTCAAGTCGAATATGACTTGGCTTGCAAATGTACGCAAAATAGCGGATTTACTTAATTGATCCCTGGGAAATGATATGAACGGAAAAAGTAATCATAAATCGAAATAATTTTAAATAAATGCAAGCATATAATACAATATGTGTAAATTAATTAAATTAAATTATTTTGTCCATTCTCATCATCTAAACACAAAGCATATGCATTTTAAGCAGAACATTGTTATAAACCAGTCACCCTTCCCCTGAAATGCTATATTACAGTGCACATATGAACTAAACAGTGTTTTGACATTAAATATTAATTATTTTTATATATAAATATATAGCAACTCAAATCTACATCCTTGGATCGAATTAAAACCAGAAGGAAATAAAAACTAAACAAATATATCAATAACAAAGAATCTTAGAACAATGATAATGGGCGCTGAAACAATTTATTTTGCTTTAAACGTCGAGTGGTCGTTTTGTTGTATTAAAAAGTGTTTTTAGCCTGAGATATTTGGCCTATTTTTAAATGTTTTAAGTTTTTAACAAAAAGGTTTTATAGATGACCTTTCCACTTATGTTACAGTGATAACCAGAAAAAAATGGAATAGGAAGACGACATTATAGCAATACTCAATTGTGTATTTGATGGCGTTACAAAGCAAATAGTACACTTTAAAGTTAAAACTTGATTCTTAAAGTCGTCTTCCTTTTCCAGAGTTTTCTGGTTATCACTGCAGTAGAAACAATTGTTAATTCAACAACGACGTTTGGTGGGCAAAAAAGCTTGAACACACTTTTTTCAGAAACATCCTGTGAATAATCTATTTTTCAGAAACATCCTGTACATTTAATCTATTTTCAGAAACATCCTGTACATTTAATCTATTTTCAGAAACATCCTGTGAATAATCTATTTTTCAGAAACATCCTGTACATTTAATCTATTTTCAGAAACATCCTGTACATTTAATCTATTTTCAGAAACATCCTGTACATTTAATCTATTTTCAGAAACATCCTGTACATTTAATCTATTTTCAGAAAGATCCTGTACATTTAATCTATTTTCAGAAACATCCTGTACATTTAATTATTTTCAGAAACATCCTGTACATTTAATCTATTTTCAGAAACGTCCTATACATTTAATCTATTTTCAGAAACATCCTGTACATTGAATCTATTTTTCAGAGACATCCTGTACATTTAATCTATTTTTCCGAAAGATCCTGTACATAATCTATTTAGGTTTTTAACTGTAGTTTATCTGAGAATTCTTGCATTGCGGAGGAATATGTGGAAGGAGATTTATACCGGGTAAGAAGGCTTATCCTCTGAAAATGGGGAGGGACGTTTTTTCTGGATCTACAAAATTCAATCCCCCTCTTTCTGTTTTGGAATTTTACGGGGCATTGCGCACAACAGAAAATGGCAAATCCCCGTTAAATAATCTCAACTTATATTTAAACACTATAACAGTGTAAATGTGTACAACAAAGCTCTCTTCAAGGTTATCTTAAACAAAACATCAAGATAAAATTAAGTCACAGACGTTGAAAATTTTAAATTCATATCATGCTTTCATTCAACTGTAAATGCAATTGTGCATGTAATTATAAGCTAAATGTATTTTTTAATCACACATTTTTAAGAATTAACGCTCTCTGTCTAAGCAATGACGATGAAAAGTTTATAATTTCTTGAGTGAAATTCATAAATTTTGTACAAAATGACATTTCTTGTTTGAAGGTCTTGTTTTTCTAAACTGTAAGTAAATCATGCCCATCCACATGATCCTTATCGTTTCATTACCCGAACCAGTACAAGGATTGACACTGGTCTAGTGTTTACTTGTACCAGCCTGTCTAGTGTACCTAGTATGTGGTTGACCCAGGTTGACCCAGTGCGTTTTATGTAACAAACTAGGCGGGCTGCACCTATGGCATCATGAAGCCAGTGTATGGTAAAAGAATTTGTATTGCAGGGTGGTATAGCTCTTGGATGTTCTTTTGGAGTTCTCTTCACATACATCTGGGGGGTAGGAATACTTGCCAGTGGTCAATCCAGTACTATGACAGGAACATACGCTGGTCAGTTTGCTATGCAGGTTAGTCCAGTACTATGACAGGAACATACGCTGGTCAGTTTGCGATGCAGGTTAGTCCAGTACTATGACAGGAACATACGCTGGTTAGTTTGCTATGCAGGTTAGTCCAGTACTATGACAGGAACATACGCTGGTAAGTTTGCGATGCAGGTTAGTCCAGTACTATGACAGGAACATACGCTGGTTAGTTTGCTATGCAGGTTAGTCAAGTACTATGACAGGAACATACGCTGGTCAGTTTGCTATGCAGGTTAGTCCAGTTCAATGACAGGAACATACGCTGGTCAGTTTTCTATGCAGGTTAGTCCAGTACAATGAAAGGAACATACGCTGGTCAGTTTTCTATGCAGGTTAGTCCAGTACAATGTCAGGAACATACACTGGTCAGTTTGCTATGCAGGTTAGTCAAGTACAATGACAGGAACATACGCTGGTCAGTTTGCGATGCAGGTTAGTCAAGTACAAAGACAGGAACATACGCTGGTCAGTTGCGATGCAGGTTAGTCCAGTAAAAAGACAGGAACATACGCTGGTCAGTTTGCTATGCAGGTTAGTCCAGTACAATGACAGGAACATACGCTGGTCAGTTTGCGATGCAGGTTAGTCCAGTACAAAGACAAGATTATACGCTGGTCAGTTGCGATGCAGGTTAGTCCGGTAAAAAGACAAGATTATACGCTGGTCAGTTTGCTATGCAGGTTAGTCCAATTCAATGACTGGAACATACGCCGGTTAGTTTGCTATGCAGGTTAGTCCAGTACTATGACAGGAACATACGCTAGTCAGTTTGCGATGCAGGTTAGTCAAGTACAATGTCAGGAACATACGCTGGTCAGTTTGCTATGCAGGTTAGTCAAGTACAATGTCAGGAACATACGCTGGTCAGTTTATGATGTATGTCAAAAATGTGAAGGGCAAATTTCTAAAAAAAATATTCAATGTTGTATCAAGGAAAAGTTACTTATTAAAACTCAGCGGGGGGGAGGAAGATGATGTTTTCAATATATAACATTCACAGTGTTTTAGTTTTTTAGCTCAAAGGAAATCAACGTTATCACATTTTACATTTTAGTATTTTTCAGGGATTTCTTAATCTTAACTGGAAGCAGTGGAAAATTCTGGTTATTACTAGGTAATAATTATTTTTTTTCGGAAATTTTATTGAATCATTTGTTTCAGTATTATGTGACCTAAATTTCTGAACAATCCCTTTAACAAAATGTTTTACGTATTACAGGGTAGTTGCAATGCTTCCGACGCTTTGTGTTGCTTGGTTCACAGATATGCAGGTTAACCACAAGTTAAACAAATCCATGAAATAAGTCCGTCGTCAAGACGGTTCGCCATATGACATAGGGGTCAAATGACATAGGGGTCAAATGACATGGGGGTCAAATGACATAGAGGTTAAATGACAAAGGGGTCAAATGACATAGGGGTGAAATGGCATAGGGTCAAATGACATAGGAGTTAAATGACATAGGGGTTAAACGACATTGGGTCAAATGACATAGGGTCAAATGACATAGGGGTCAAATGACATAGGGGTCAAATGACATAGGGTCAAACGACATAGGGTCAAACGACATAGGGTCAAACGACATAGGGTCAAATGACATAGGATCAACCGACAAAGGGTCAAATGACATAGGGTCAAATGACATAGGGTCAAACGACATAGGGTCAAATGACATAGGGTGAAATTACATAGGGGTCAAATTATATAGGGGTCAAACGAAAAACGGTCAAAAACGCGACAAAGGGTAACACGACATGGGGGTCAAAATGGAACAAAATATTGTATGTGTAATGTCAGGGTTAGGTTAGGTAAAGACAATTTCTGGGCCGAACGCTGCGGCTAAGACAAGGTAGGGGGCCGAGCGCTGCCTTTACTTGTTCTAATGAACATAAAAATAGTTTTAATTAACAAAAATAGTCTAATTAATATTTTGCCCGTTTGTCGCACTTTTAGACCTAAATCCCAAAAAAATCTTTATTTTATAATTAATATTTGTTCAGACGATGACGGGGTTAAATGATATTCTAAACGCTGTAATGTCAATTCAACTTCCCTTTGCTATAATCCCAGCACTGTGCTTCAGCTGTAGCAGGGTTGTTATGGGAGAATTCAGGTAACAAATATAATCCCAGCACTGTGCTTCAGCTGTAGCAGGGTTGTTATGGGAGAATTCAGGTAACAAATATAATCCCAGCACTGTGCTTCAGCTGTAGCAGGGTTGTTATGGGAGAATTCAGGTAACACATTTTTATTATAAAGAACCTGTCAAATCTTTCCAAATAATTCTAATAGTTTCTAATAAAAACAACTGAATAGTAATGGATACTTTAAATGTTCACAGTCTTAACATTTGACATGATACTTAAAAATACAGCTTGTCTTTTTTTAAATAGATTTTTTAGATGTCTAGAACTGCAAAGATGTCTTTTTTCACACCAATTTTTCAATAAATAAATAAAAGTTTCATTTGATTTGTCCAAAAAAAACAAAAGTTTTATTTTCCTTGAATTTTTATCATTTGAGTATAGTTGAAAAGTGATTTGTTTTTCAGAAGATTTCTTGATTATTGAATTACTACTTACCTCTACTACTATTTCAGAGTCCGAATTTAATGAATTTGAGCCGTGTCTCAAATCCACCGAAAACGGTTTTAATTAAGCGCCGGCTTGAATCTTGAAACATTGAATAAAATTCTAAGTGGAACCAACCATATTTGAGCCGCATCTCAAATTTGAACCGCGGCTAAAATTCTTAAAATTCGGCCCCAGAACACTTTTTTTCAGATCAATCTTCAACTTAAAGAAGTTCTAAATAAGTTTCAAAATTTGTCGATTCAAAAAAATTGAGTCTTTGTCACAAACTCTGATTTTCTAACTCCTATATCTTTGCAACCCAATACTGTACACCTCAGTTATTGCAAACTATAAATTTAGTTAGATAAAATAATCTAAGCTTGAAATGATAAATATATACACCATAAGTTTGCAAAGATTAAGGGATTATAATTTTTTCCCTTAGAAACGGGTTTGTGCAGAAGGTCATGATTGGGTTACTCTCCGTGGTGGTCCTCACCATCAACATGGTCTTCGTCTTCCAATACGTCAAGGAGTCCGTCCCCACACAGTTAATACAAATAATAATAATAATTCCATACTGAGCTTAGAGGGAGCAGGGACTTTTTCGGGGTTCCTTCCGTATTAAGTGTTTGAGCCGATTTTTCCACATTTAAGGATTTATAGCTTTACAAAAATTGTATTCGCTACTGCAAGCTTGATTCGTTAAACTATGGAAGATATTGACTGAGTTAGAATAAAATTGTTTAAGGAAGAAAAACCAATCATTCAATTCAAACTGTATTTTGTGTTTTTTATTCGAGTAAACACTAAACAAAAATTCTAAACACTAACTTACTAAAAACATGTCAGCAATCCGCGAATCCGGCTGAAAATGCGTGGAGAATTCCACTGTTAAAAGATTTACTATAAATCCGGTCAAATCCAAATGTTTTAGAAGGATTTAACTATGATGAAATAGATGTAATTATTGATGATATATGTAAAAACTAACTAAGTTTTTATTTTTTTAATTTTATTTTATTGTTTTCGACTATATATTAATTCTATATTTTATATGTTATATATCTCATTTCTCGTTGATTTTAAATTGTACCATTATAATTGTGTACGAATAAATAGAATATATTTAATTAAAGTCTCAGATCTTAAAAATCTAATCTTAATTTTCAGGTTGATTTACCTTCTTCCTATTGTGGTTTATTTCCTGCTGTACTTCCTGTTTATCGTCTATCTTGTTATCTATCTGTTTATCTGCATGGGTTTTGAGAGCCTTGCAAAGATATCTGTTTTCAGGTAGGTTTTATTTTTTTGTTCATGCTTCATGCTAAAAGAGAACATTTCTGCTTCACTAAGGTATCCTAAAAACTTCTGTCGATGTCGACTGACCAAGAATCAAAGAGAATAGAATATATATTAGAGTGGAATTTAGACAATCCCTTGGTATAAATTTTCTCAGTCCCTTTTAGTCTGAAAGGGAGTTCAACGTGTACAAATCATTTAAATGTTTACAAATTATATGCAGTAGAGTACATTAATACAGTATATTCCCTAGACTATCCATTTCAATTTCGAATTTTTTAAAACTGTTAAAGCTTTATAAAATGAATTAGGTGAATAAAAACATCATTTGATTTATAGTTATATCGGAAAATCATCGTTTATAAAGTGAAAGGCATAGAGTCTATGTGAAATGATCATTGGTCAATTATGAAACAAGCCTTTTTCTTAATTTGGTTTTCTTTTAATGTTAATTTTAGATTTTCTATAAAATTATGTTCCAGGGCCCAAAAGGTTGTATAACGCAAATATGTGGAGTACACCTGCAGTATGGAAACAGTACAACAAAATGGCCGTTTTACACTTTTTTCTAGTAAATTCCACTCTAATATATATTCTATTCTCTTTGCCTAGAATGAATGCGATTGACTTTTTTTTCAATTGCAGTGTCTTAATATAAGTTGCCAACAGATTTATGCCAAAATAACCTGAATTAAACACTAAGCTAAAAAAAATGGCGATATCTTTCACACATTTTTGATAGAATAAAGGTTCAAAGGATACCGTTGTGATTGGGGAAAAGTCTATGAGTAACAAAGGTTTTAAACATTCAATTTTTTCTCTAAAAAAATCTGAAATGTTTTATTTTTCTTCAAGTGTCCTTTCATTTCATTAAGCATTCAATAATGATCTTTTGAATATCAATTTATTCGCTTTGAAATAAGTTAAAAATCTTTTATTCTTGTTTCGGTCTATAATGCTACAGCCCCAAATTTATTGTGTCCTTTATAAATATGTTTTCATATAAAATGCATCCACTCAAATGGTCAATGGTCAAATTAAAGGGCCATCGAAAAGGCGTTTTTTTTTGTATATTACGGAATTTGGTGGTCAGTGCTTGAGATATGGAAATCGTCTGAAATTGCCACAGTTTAAAAAGTTGGAAGCAAGATGTAAATGCGCTTTACATTCGAAGGACAATTCAACTTTCAGATTTTGATTATAAAACCTCACCCCAAAGTATTAACAAAAGCGAAATTAGGCGGGCCTTCAAGTTGTCATGTAAAAAAATAGTTAAATGAAAGGATTAAAGTTTATAAAATATTAAAGATTTAAAGTCTGAAACTATTTGATAAATTTTAACTTCTGAATGGAAACTTTTGGATTAATAGGCTAAGCTTCTTTCATAAACGGTAATATAAACGGGAGAAACATGAACTTAAAGGCAAGGTTCACCTTTTTCGAAAATAAACTTTTGAGTCTTAATTACTAACTATTGCTAAAAAGGAAACAACCATGCTACTCAATCCCAAAAGTGGACAGGATCGGATCAAACATTACAAATACTATGGTCGGCAGCTCCCATGGCTATTCATGGCTTACAACTGGCTCATTAGAAAATCTGTTAAATAATAAATGTTTAGGCGAATATACAGTCTGGAGAAGTTCATGGAGCCTCTATTGGAAAAATAGTTTAAGGTAGGCATAGATTAATAACAATACAACACTAGATGTCGTCTTTTTTATGATTCAGGGGTTTTCGCTCATAATATCCCTGAGGTAGAAGCCCAAAGGAGTTACGCGCACGTTTTTCTCGGTCTTTTCATTCAGCGCATCATGCTTGTAACTCTTACGAGCTTCTGCCCCTAAAATCTTGAAAAGAAGACGACATCTTGTGTTCTATCTGTATTGTTTATACTTGTTAAAGTATTTTTACGACTGAATGCCACAAATAAATTCCAAAATCAAAGACGACTTTCAAGTCATCTTGCTATTGTCATGTTTTGTGGGACTCCCTGTATAACCTGTAAACAGAGGGTCGGGTCACATCAAATATCGGCGGCGGTCTCAATCTGTTTACTTCTAAATTGTTTGATTTAGGTTAAAGGCCGCAACGCTTTCTGTTCAAATGTACCAGTCATGAATGTGACCATTGAGAGGAATGGCATGCTTGGCTGTCTGCTCCCCCCCCCCTTGGAGGATCGCTACGATGTTCAAATTATTCTGATCTTATTAACTCGTTGTTTTGGAAAATAAGGTTTATATGGATCAAGGAATAAATCATTTTGTGAATCAACCTGTCAAAATTATAGAGCCTACAAGTGTGTACATTATAATACAGTAATTGAATCATAAAACATGGAATCCTGAGGCCACATTTAAAGAATTTGATCCGCGGTTTGAATTTAAGCCGGGGCTCAATATAGTTGCTTCCACTTTCAATTGTATTCAATTTTTCAAGATTCAAGCCGGCGCTCAATTGAAACTGGGTTTTGGGGGATTTGAGACGCGGCTTAAATTCATTAAATTCGGACACAGGTCGTCTTCGTTTTCTTCAGATAAAAATGTAAACGAATTTTATACGTATATGAAACCTGAAAATTTTAAAAGGATATTTCAGTTGCAAATTTAAAAATCCCATCAGCGCCATTTAAATTAAAGGAAGAACAAAGACGACGCAATTTCACAGTTTTTGGTTCTCACTGTAAATAATGTTTCTGATTTACTCACATTAAAGGGAGAGACCTTCTAGATATGGTAGTTGAGCTGAAAGTGCAGTATTGTAGAGATTAAGACTTTAGGACTAAAGTCCATTCCATTTGTGTGCTTTTGGGAAGATTTTTTATAAAATCCTAACAGGTTTTTTTTGGGCAATCAATTATTATTGTGCTTTGGCCTCTTGGGTAAAACGTTAAAACGAGAAATATTTTATTTTAAAAAACGTCCTTTATATTTAATTTATCTAAATTTTGTATCTTGGACATTATATCTAAGATACGATAAGATAAGATAAGTCTATAAAAAAACTGTAGTTATAAACCGATCTTCATTTTTTTTGAAAATAAATGTTTTGATGAGATATTTCCATGACATTTTCGATCGACATCACAGAATCTTTATTGTCCATGTCTTCCTAATATTTATAATTCCTTGCAAACTCAATCTTGTTTCTTTCTTTGCCCAGATCATTTAATGTTTACTTTATAAATGTTCACTTAAATTTTGTTAGATTGGTAAGAAATGGTAAAATTGTGATTGATGTAAGACGACATTCTACACATAAGACATCAGACCAGGAAAACATTAAACTCCGGCTGAACCTGAACCTGAATTTGAATCTGCACCTGAACCTGAACCTGAACCTGATCCTAAAGCTGATCCTGAACCAGAACCTGAACCTGAACCTGAAGTTGAAGCTGAACCTGAACCTGAACCTGATCCTAAACCTGAACCTGAACCTGAACCTGAACCTGAACCTGAACCTGAACCTGAACCTGAACCTGAACCTGAACCTGAACCTGAACCTGAACCTGAACCTGAACCTGAACCTGATCCTGAACCTGATCCTGAACCTGAACCTGAACCTGAACCTGATCCTGAACCTGAACCTGAACCTGAACCTAAAGCTGAACCTGAACAGCTGAACCTTTGGCATTTTCAGAGTCTGATATGTTTTTTTTTATTTTATTTTGTTTCCAAAGAGAGTGTTAAAATGAAACCCTGCCAGAAACTAACGTTATTTATATTTCTGACCCAAATATTTGTATTATGAGGATTTATGATTTTTGTCGTGCAATATATAATGTTCATACGGTGGAAGGTAATCATATCAATATAATGAAGACGACTTTCGATTTCAATTTTGAATGTGCAAAGCTTTTAAACAGCATGGATGGATACACAAACATGAAAACGAAGAGACTCTATAGACGGGGGTGATTCATTTGGTGTACCAACACTTACCTTGCCTTATATAGTCTGCTTCTGTACTGTGTAGCTTACTCTAGCTGATTGAAAGTCGGTCTGGTACTTGAAATAAACCGAAATTTACAGTGGATAATAACTCATTAATTTCCATTGACCGAATTTCCTCAAATTGTTTGAAATTCAAAATTGAGTTGTAGGTCGACTTTTAAAGTAAAAATTTAATCTCAGAAAACGCTTTGTTCCCAACTTTTGAAAAATTAAGAAAGATTTTATTATTTTGACAGCCTACCAAACATTCAGTTGAGAGAAGGATACACATTTGAATAAATCAACATTTTCAGGCAAATTTCATTTTAAGGGAAGCTACGAGGAAGTAAAAATGATCAAATTGGTTAAGTGATATATCATATCATGTTTACATGTTTAATTGAGAATATGTCCTGAGCTTAAAATCCTTAGCTTGAAATCATGAACTATGATATTTTTAATCCATCTTTTCATAACCGTGCGCCGAGCACAAGCGCACGATAATTTTACATGAAAAAAATCCAGTTAGCATGTTTTTTTATGCTATGCTACTGTAGTCTTTGCCACTTTCAATCTTCATAATTTTTAACAAGGAGACATTAAGTCGAAATAATTACATAAGCCGTAAACACATTTTTAATGGTTTAGTCTTATTAAATTATTCAATACAGTAATTGACCTATAAAACTGTGGCATAAGAGGACAACCTTAGGAGTCAAAAAGTTCCCTGTATGTATAAAATGCCTTATTTTTTACATTAGCTTTATGTCAGATAAATAGAAGGTAGTTAAAGTTGTAATAATATAAATTTTGAAAATAAAGATATGTATTGATTTGTATATAAATGGTAGAACTCAGGGTAGTGGGGAATTGAACAAAAAATTCTTGCGTAAATGTTGATAAAAAAGTTTCAACAAGTCGGTGGTAGTGAGGGTAGTTTGAAATAAAAAAAAAATCTTGAAAAAATGTTGATATAAAGATTTTAAAAGTTGGAGGTAAGGGTAGTGGCGAATTGAAAAAAAAATCTTGAATAAATTTTGATAAAAAAATTTCAACACTTGCACAATTGCTGTGATTTATGTTGATTTAGACTTTTCATGAAATCATAAATTTAGTCTTTTTTCCCACACATGTATGTATATATAGGAAGGATCTAATATCCTGCTCATTTACTTTGATGTTATGTATTCTAGGTTTAAGCACCCTTACTTCATGTGTTTGTATTTGTATAAAGCAATAAAACGGATCTCGATATAGGTATATCCTTCCTCCCCCTTCTTCCTTCCCCCCTCAACATGCT
>NW_019396930.1:0-48700 GCF_000591075.1 Eurytemora carolleeae | reverse complement strand
CCCCTTCCTCCCCACTGCTTGTAGAATCCCTCGGACCCAGCTAAAGCTTAGAATAGTCGTCAGCTGATCACTATGCAGAGTGTACACTGTACACTTCATACAATAATTTCACGGATTCCTCCATACAAACATATACAATATACAATAATATCTTGTATACGATTTATCCAATGTAAAATGATGTTTTATATACAATGCTTTAATAATCATTTTATTATTTATAATTATTTAATATATAATATTATAATGATATCAAAAATACAATGCAAAAGTATTTAATTTATGATTTAAAATATATAATATATAACATATGATATACAATACATTATTATCTATAAATATAAAGTTGTAATCACTGTTTGTCTGTTTGTTTGTCCGATCATAACTCAGGAACCCGTGAACCGATTTGCCTCAAATTTTGATTGGATAACCGGGAGATCCACGGAAATGTTCTAAGCTTGGTTTTGAAATTCTAAGTTGAGTGGGTTTACTTATATAGAATTTAAAAGCGAAAATTTCGTTTCCCTGTAAATAAGTGCGGGTAAACGGCGGGAGCAACTTTTAGTAACCTGGGTTCCCGAGCTAGTAAAATTTAATAATATGATGAATAAGATTTGTTCTCTGTCATACTCCAGATTTGTACTCTATTTACTCAAGATTTGTACTCTGTATACTCCAGATTTGTACTCATATATTTGAATAAATATATTTTATTCCACCCTACTGTGGTATATTGTTTTTATCAAATAATTATGAATGCATGTATTTTTGTACTATTATTATTTTTATTATTATTATTATTATTATTTTCNGTGAAGTACACCTGCAGTATGGAAACAGTACAACAAAATGGCCGTTTTACACTTTTTTCTAGTAAATTCCTCTCTATATATTCTATTCTCTACGGTCTCTGCACTTTGAGTTTTCGTACTGTACAATGTACATAAATTATATTTGTTTGTTTATTAGATGATGTTGATCCTGTACATGGCTTCAAATACAAACATGGTGAATATTTTAATACTTAGTTTTTAATTTTAATGATTAAATTATTTTAAAACATTTTTTTTATTACAAATTTTTAAACCTTGGAAAAGAGGGTTGTTCCGGACTCAAATATTACGAAAAAAGTAATAAAAAAAATAGGTTGGATCTGTTACAAATATTAGACTTTGATTTGATGGTTTGACAACAAAATTGTTTGACTGCAAGGACTACAAGCCAATATATGGAAAAGATTTTATCTAAAATATTTATTAAAAAATGTTATGTAAAATTGAAAAGTTTTAAGTTTTGAAAACGTTTGAACCCATGCAGCTTATTTTTTACGAACAATTGCGTCTTTTATAATAATATTCTTAAATTAGAAATGGTGCTTTATATTTTTATATTTTTATATTTTTCTATTTTTAATTAAATTAAGAGATAAGCTGTTAGCTATACATTCAAGCAACACAAAATTAAAAATTTAATATTTTTTCAAATTAATGTTTCATATTATCCGAGATGTTGCCAGTGGATTAAATAGTTTTTACTACTGCAATAGCTTCTGAGGAACCTGGAACCCAGCTTTACCTGGAAACTAAACTTTCACTTTTAGAGTCAACTCACTCTATTAAGACCTTTTAAACCTAGCTAAGAATTTTAACGTGGTTATACTGAGTTCCCCAATTAAAATTTGAAGCATATTGTCAAGGTGTCATGAGTTATGATCGGACAAACACACAAGTACTCAGACATACATTGAAATTTTGTCTTTTTCGCTGAAATCAAAGATTATTTGTTTAGGTTACTCTATCCCGCCAAACTATCTACACACCCTGCATCAGTATCCCCAGTCTACTCCTAGGGGCCGGGCACTTAGTCAGGCCCCGCCCTTCCCCGCCTTTACTCCTAGGGGCGGGGCACTAAGTCAAGTCCCGCCCCTTCCCGCCTCCTTGCCAAATTTGCCCCGGCTCACCCTGCACCAATCAGTCAAATCAAGTCAAGGTAAAAAAGGAATTAATCATAGAAACTAGAATTAATGCAACTTATTTATATATTTGTTGACAACTAACATATGGACGAATATTTCTTCCCCTATATATATCCCCCCCTCCCTGTATAATTATATTCCTCTGTACATGCAACCCTCCCCCTTTATCTATGGTATACGCCCATATTTGACTAAAATAACTCTTGCTAGAGTTATTCTCAGATTATATTTCTGTATTTCTGATAATTATATTTCAAGCAATCGTATCTGCAGCAAAATAATTTTTCTTTTTTCTATTCAGGGTTTCCTACTTTTAGTCATCAAGTTCATCATGCATCCAGCATTCATCAACCAATCAGCGATCCAAGAGCAATCAATCCAGCAGTCAGCGATCCAAGAACAATCCATTCTGCAATCAGCGATATGAGAGTAATCAGCGATCCAAGAGCAATTCATCCAGCAATCAGCGATCCAAGAGCAATCCATCCAGTAGTCAGTGATCCAAGATTTATCCATCCCGGTATCAGCGATCCAAGGTTAATCCATCCTGCAATTAGCGATCCGAGAGAAGTTCACCCTACGATCAGCGATCCGAGAGCTGTCCATCCATTGATGATTGATCAGCGATCAATTTATGCATCAATGAGTAATCCATCCATCAGCCTTCAAAGATTGCCAGCTGATTATTTGAAATCTAAAAATGATGAAATCTCTTCTTCAACCCGAGGTCTGAAAAAAAAACCTTTAATAATGAAAAAAATAAAATATGCTTAATAATTTTTATTTTGTTCTAAGTTATTGCTTATGAAATGTGTCAATTCTTTAAATTAATATAAACAATTTAGAACAGATACGTGTAAAAATGAAAATACGCTGAGAACCAGAAAACAGTGGAATAGAAAGACGACATTAGAGCAAAAATTAATTGTATTTGAAATTGTTACAAAGAAAATAGTTATACTTGTAACTTAAATCACTTATTAAGTAATATAGGTCTGTTCACATTGCACCATTTCTATGTCTCATATTCAAATGACTATGTAAAGTAATATCTTGAGTCTAAATGTCGTCGTTCCATTCCAAAGTTTAATGGTTATCACTATATATAAATAAAATATAAAAAATTAGTCTTTCCTGTTTTTCTGTACTTTTTCTTTCTTAGGGGTGAAAAGGAAAGCGGAAGAAAACCTCCCAAATCAGGTGAAAATTCATTAAAAGTTTTTTATACGCTTGTTTTATTTTTTTTTTGTTAAAAAAAACATTTTTTCACGTTCAAGAAAGAAATACAGCTAATCCCTGAACCTGGTTTTAAAATTTCTAACTTACATTATTTGATCTAACATAATTCACAGTTTGAAATATCAAAGGACTTCGACATTGGGTTTCAAAGAAACAGGGATAAGAAAATCAGAGTTTGTGGCATAGACTAAATTCCTTTAGGAGGACTCAGTTATATTTAACCCTATTCCCGCTGGGTATTTTACATGTTTTAATACGAAAAACGTAAATTTCTTGCTAACTCAAATATCAAAAGTTTTCATATTTTAGTTCATAATAACGAACACATAATGACATTTAAATATAATAAATTTAAATGTTATTGGGCTGCTGTTACTGAAAAAAAACATCAAATAGTGTGTATAGAGAGGGACCGGTCCTTTCCGCTCAAATTCTGAACGAAAAATCGGCTTTTTCTCCGGCCACAGTTGTCTTTGAAAAGTAAGACTATTATCAATCAAGAGCGAATAGGCAGTTCAGTTTACCCTGAAATTACCCAAATAAGTGAACGGTCCCTTTAATGGAAGTTTACTTTACCCAAGGATGTTTTGTGCCGCCAAATTGGTCGATGAAATTTCAATTTCCTGAAACAGTAGACGTACAGTGTACACAATGTTATCTTCTTTTGTGATGGAAATGCGGGATTATTTTTTACTTAAATGTCCCAAGGTCAGTTAAGAGGTTGATCAATAGACGGTAAAATATCATTTTTTTAAATTTTCAGAATAGTTCTGCAGGTCGTCTTCCGTCAGAGCTGAATCCGGAACAGAGGTAGCATTAATGTTTTCAATCAGTAAAATTTTAACTTTTAAAAAAAAAACTTTTTTCTGAAAACCAAATGCAATCACAACTAAATATTTAAAAATATGTCTAAACTTACATCAGTTAAAAGCAATATTTGAAAGATATTTTTGTTTGTTTTGATTTTTTTCCATAATTTATTAATAATGCATTTTCGAATAAAACAGTTTTAAACTTTACAAATAGTTATTTTCAATTTTTTGTATTTTGCAGACTAAATGCTGAAAAAAGTATAAATTCGCCATTATTGCAAAATTCAAGGTAAAAATATGTTTTCTAAAGTTTAAGGTTCGATTCTTTTAGCTCAGTTTAAAAATGCAAGTTTATTAAGCTCTGTAGATTAAAAATGCAAGTTGATTATGCTCTGTAAATTAAAGATTCAAGTTGATTAAGCTCTGTAAATTAAAGATTCAAGTTGATTAAGCTCTGTAGATTAAAGATTCAAGTTAATTAAGCTCTGTAGATTAAAGATTCAAGTTTATTAATCTCTATAGATTAAAGATTCAAGTTTATTAAGCTCTGTAGATTAAGCATTGAAGTTAATTAAGCTTTGTAGATTAAAGATTCAAGTTGATTAAAATCTTTAGATGAAATATTAAAGATTCAAGTTGATTAAAATCTTTAGATGAAATGTTAAAGATTAAAGTTGATTTAGATCTTTAGATGAAATATTAAATTTGTATAATAAAGCTCTTCGCTCATATATATTGTATGTTCGATGTAGCTAGACGAAATAGTCTGATTTATGGGGCATCTAGAGATAGGGGTGCCATGGGCTAAAAAAGTTTCGACATTTTGAAATACCAGGCGCAATCATGATTTAATATCGAGCGGGGATAAACCATGGGCAACGCCGAGAACTCCATCTAGTTTTTATTATATTTATATATTTTCAGGCTAAAAGTTCGAGTTGATATATTGAAGTCACCAATGTCACAACTTCAGAAGAATATCTCAAGTGATAGGTTGGTTTACAATATATATTCATTGTAAGTCTCGATATANCACCCTTATTCAAGGTTCTTTACATATCATTTTCCCATTTAAACCTAAATATCGAATAAAAATTTAACAATTTACTTCAAAAGACTATTATTTGGCCGCTAGGTGTCTCTGCTCTCAACATTTTCGAAATTCCGCTTGGGAGAGACCCCTAACGTCCAAAAATCAATTACATCGGATATAAAAATAAAATAAAAATATTATGAAATATCTACTTTAAACAAATGCATCTAATAGAATTCGACATTTATAGGTTGTAATATATAAAGCGATTAATATAAAGTTCAATTGAACTATTTACGAAGTGGCATAATGCAACTCTATGAATTTGTAAGGGTCCATCGTTCTTTGGTATGAGTGTCAAACCCTTTTCTCCTGAGTAGTGATTCATATCGAATTCAATTAGATACCAGCCATACCCCCTTTCAATTTTCGCGAACACTCCCTTTAAATCTTAAAAATGCGGTTTTTTAAATAGAAGCTAATTTTCTTTAATCTTTTAAAGATGTCCCTCTGTACCTCCTTTGCCCAAATCCCCGGAAAGCAAAGGAAGAAAAAGAACTGGAGAGGGAGAAGGAGAAAATACAACTGAAAAGATAAAAGATAAAAGTCCTGAAATGAGGAAAGAAGCAAAGAAAGGAAATGAGAAAGAAGCAAGGAAAGGAAATGAGAAAGAAGCACCAAAGAGGAAGAGTGTGAGTAAAGCTAAGGAAAGTTTAGAGGGACTGTCTATAGTGTCTTCATTTAATGAATTTAGTCCCAATCACAACAGTACCCTTTGATCCTTGATCTAGGTAAAATTAGCAAGATATCGTTACTTTCCTTTTTGAAAAGTGTTGAAATATGTCAATTCCTTTCTATTTATCTCTGCTGCTGTAATCCGCAAGTCACACGTCTGTTTACAATTATCAAAAATCACAATTAAAATTGTCTTCATCATCATTGATCTGGTTTAAAAGGTACCGTTGTGAATCGGACATAACATTTGAAATGAACAGCAGTTCCTTTAAAGAGTAAGGAAAAAGAGAAGAATAAAGATGCTGGAAAGGAGAGGGAAGAAGATCAAGAAGAGCCAACTGCTGTTCCTAGTCCAGAGTCTGCTAATAAGTCAACAATAGGTAACACGCAAAATTGCTGCTTTAGTGATTGTAAATTTAACCGGATGTAGCCTAAAGTCAGACCGCGTCAACATGGTTGCACCAGCTAGTCATGCCTACTGAGCTAGGCCGACTGTATTGACCCCTGCCGTATGCATGCCTCTCAGAGCAGTTGGAGTACCGGGCGGGGTAGTACAAACTAGAACCGTAAAAGGTCGGTTCAGCTCAGATTTAAATGCACATGAGCTAAGTGTGGAAAACAAATAGGNGGGGTGCCTACATTATTTATTGTTGATTGTCATAAAATTGGACCTCCCACAGAAACAAGTGTCTGTGCAAACGTAACTTTAATTTACTAACTATAACTAATATTTTAAAATGAATTCTATTTTTTGCGTAATCCAGATTTCTGCATGTTGATGTTGCTGCTATTGTTTGGTTTCTATTGCCCAGATCGGAAAGATACTTTTTACTTTATATCCATTGCTGTAGTGTTCTAATCAATCTTTTTGCCATCGTTTGTTTTAGATTTCTTGTTGTGTAATTTTTTTTATAGATTGCCCATTGTGTTCATAAATTGCTCTTATCTGTTTTGTATTGCCAGTGCTTATCAATTATGTTGCCAGCGACTGTTATAAAATTAACATTGTATAATTTGTTTGTCTTCATCTGTTTTTAATTGCCATTGTCTGTTATACCTAGGTTGTCCCTTGTGTTCTATCATATATTGCCTTTATCTGTTTGATATTTTTCATTTTTTAAACTGCCTATTTTAGTATTTTTTGGTATTTTATTGCCTTTATCTGGTTCATATTGCCATTGTTTGTTACTGATTGCCCAGTGTGTAAAAATGTTGCCATATTATCTGTTACAGATTGCCGAGTGTGTAAAGATGTTGCCATATTGTCTGTTACAGATTGCCCAGTGCAGTAAAGATGTTGCCATATTTTCTGTTACAGATTGCTTGGTGTGTAAAGATGTTGCCATATTGTCTGTTATAGATTGCTTGGTGTGTAAAGAAGTTGCCATATTGTCTGTTATATATTGCCCAGTGTGTAAAGATGTTGCCATATTGTCTGATAGATTGCTTGGTGTTTAAAGATGTTGCCATATTGTCTGATAGATTGCTTGGTGTGTAAAGATGTTGCCATATTGTCTGTTATAGATTGCCCAGTGTGTAAAGATGTTGCCATATTGTCTGTTATAGATTGCTTGGTGTGTAAAGATGTTGCCATATTGTCTGTTATAGATTGCTCAATGTGTAAAGATGTTACCATATTGTCTGTTATAGATTGCCCAGTGTGTAAAGATGTTGCCATAGCCCATTTTCACTACGGAGGAATGTGTTGCTATTCTTGTAAAGCTTTCTTCAGAAGAGTTGTTAACACATCAAAGGTATTTATTGATTTTTTTTATTACATATTATGGATTTATTCAAAGAGAATAGAATATTATTATTATTATTCAAATCTATTTATTGTTCAAAATGATACAGAACAAATGGCATTAAACTTTATATATATATATCATCCATATGTACATTTTGATTTTTTTCTTTCTTCAATTTTATAAAATGTGCAGAAGAAAACAACAAGAGATATATTGGTAACGATTAACAAAATAAAAAAATTGAGACGAATAGAGACAATTGCAGAGAGAGAGATGTTATTGAAGAACCAGCAGCTTTGCACTATTGTTTCTTTTATAGAGTTAAAATCATTTGAAAGAAAAATATAGTTTTGCAACATCAACATTGAGAATAGAATATATATTAGAGTGGAATTTAGATAATCCCTCGGTATGAATTTTGTCAGTCCCTTTCAGCCTGAAAGGGAGTTCAATAAAAGTTTCCGTCAAGGGAAACAATATTAGTATTTTTAAAACGACCAAAAATATTTTGGCGAAAAAAGCAAAGTACACATTGCACATGATGGTCAATAATTTACTGTTTTTTGACAGAACATTTTTAAGTCTTAACTTATCTGTAATCTAAGCATTAGAAGCACAATTTAAGATATTCTTAGTTTTTACAAAACCCAGTTAAGGTTGGGTTTATTCCTAGATAAAGCAGCATATTGCTTAATTTTTGATTTTTCAAAACTCGGTTTCCAATTTTACAATTTTCTGTGTTTTTTTTGTTAACATTGTTTGTTTGTTAACATTGTTTGTTTGTTAACATTGTTTGTTTGTTAACATTGGATTTTAAATTTTAAAGGGACTGTAAACGGAATTTTAAAGCGCTACATTGATTTAACAGATGAAAATGGAGAAGATGCCGGACGTTTATCTGCACTTTTATATTAAACTGCAACAAAAGAAAATCGAGGCTAATTTTTCTTAAAATTTAAATTAAACAATTATTGCCTTTTTAACATTCATAAGTTTGAAAAGTTTGAATAATTATTTTAAGGCGAATAAATATAAATGTCGGAATGGAAGTAACCTGTGTGATGTCAGCCTTGGGAACCGACGCAGCTGTCAAGCATGCAGGTCAGTCTCAGTTTCAGTGCGCGCAGTGCTTAGGATCCATTTGATTTTGATCCGGATCCGAATCCGGGTCCGAATTCAGGTCTTGAACATTTCTTTAAGATTTACTGATTTTTTATATTTGATAATTTAAGAATTTGCTCCCCTTGTTTTTGCTTATTTTTATGCTAAAACTGAACCTAAGATAGAAATGGAAATTTTTTGATAATCTCTTTTTTTCAACAGTTCAAATTTGGGGTTTGAGAGCAAATTATTTTTTTGCAGTTTTTTGTTGCTGTTGACCCAATTGGATCCGGATCCTTGAATCTGCATATTTTTGCGAATCTGGATCCAGGAAGCCAACATATTACGATCCAACGGATCCAGATCCTAAGCACTGCGCAAAAGTCCTTTAAATTGCCAGAAAAATGATGCATCTTTCAACAATGCCACGAAAATTTATGAATTATGTGTAAGATTATTAACTCTTTTTTGTATACAGTAAGAACCAGAAAACTCTGGAATAGGAAGTCCTAACTTTAGAATCAAGTCATGACCTCATATAGCCTAATGGTCACGAGGCACAGCCAGTTTGCAGTGTTAACAGAAACATTTGATTAAATAATTGATTTACTACAGTGAAACCCTTAATAACGAATACATCGTAAGAATTCATCAAATGTCGTATTCTTCACTTTCTGATAATGGAATGTTACAGATATTTAGTTTTTTAATTAAATGATTATATGGAACTCTTCCCGCATATTCATAAAACAACTTGCTTTGTAACAATATAAAACTTAATTTATTTGAATGTCGTCTTCATATTCACAGTTTTCTGGTTCTTGTCGTAGAATATGAAGATTAATATGTTTTAAATTTTAAAGAGGAACTTGCATCGCATATATTGCAGCTAATATATGGGTACTGTTGGGACTTGTTTATAAATCACTAATAAAACACTAATCACTTGGATACGAATCGAAAATTTATATTATGATTGAAAGTCGTTTTTTAACTTACACTGTAAGTACTATACCCAACCCTTTCAAAATTTAGCTTTGAAATTTTCTAAAATCCATTCTTCCATACAAATTCTTCTGCGCCCCTGAAAACTTCTAGTTAGGAGAGGTTCAGGATAAGTCAGATTAGTCTCGACTTATCGCATAAATACCATCCAATAACGGACACAAATCTCCGAACACAAATTTTAAGAATCCGCCAATTCTGTTTTCATTTTTGAGGATTTCCTCCGACATTTTGAATTTGTAATAATTCTTTTCTAAATAGGACATAACTTTATTGCAGATTAAACGTTGTAATATCTATTAAATAACATTTTCACGATGTCGGAATGAAATTCTCTAAAACAACATTTACTCTTCAATGTATGGAGGAATCTGTTTTTAAAGTGTACACTGGGTGTAGATAGATAGATATTTTTGGGTGTATGGGTGGGCTGCGTGTCTATTCTTGAGTTTTTTTTTATCTTCACCTGTTACAATACAATTTGTGATAAGATTCGTTTTTTTTCGAAGAAAGTTATTCTTTTATAAACTTATGTTTCAATGAAATAGATTATTCAAACATATTTTTTATTAATCTATTAAAAATTTTGATCAGTTTTGGTAGATTTTATCAAATACCTTCTTTCAATAATCTTTTTTGTTTGCCGCAAGATATCAATTATTTTTGATAAATTAAAAGAAAAGAAAACAATATGATTTTTTAATCTTAAAATATTATATATCTTCTAAATCGATATAATTTAAAATATTATAAAATGATTATACTTTTTGTTGTAGTAGTATTCAAAAGAATCTAGAATTAATAATTGCAATGTTATTAAAGGTATCGTAAATGTGTCTCCGCGGGAATGAAACCGGGTCTAGTTCTCTCAGATGAGCAGTGTACTAGAAGGTTTGGACCAAGGAGCAGAAATAGGTGCGTGCACAATAATATTTACTTAAACCACAGTCGGAACCATTCTGGGAAATAAATGTCGTCTTTGTTTTTCCTTTTAAAGGGACCATGTAAGGTAATTTCAAATGACCCTCCATGGAAAGATGGTAACTCACTATTCACAAGGGTACCCTTAAAATCTTTGTTTGATCAAGTATGAATTAGATATCAATGTTTATAAATTTAAAAGATGATAAAATTCAAATGTGGTTTCAGAAATAAAACTTTTAAACCTAGAAAAACGACAATATTTTCCACATCATTGATTCAAGGGTACCGTTGTGAATTTGTGAAATTGTATCTCTGCATGGAAGGTCACTTGAAATGATGCATACAGTCCTTTTAAATATGAAATGTTTGCAATTGTGGCAATGGCAAATATACATCTAAATATGTTCAGGGCCTTTTTTAAAGAATAGCTGGGTTGCAATAGTGATGGCCAAAAATTTTTAAATGTTCCAAAAATTTGGTAAGGTTGCTTCAAAATTGCTTTCCTTACACTAGGCCAAATAGTTATAATGAAAGAAGATACAGGGTGTCCCATGAAACATGACAGTTGGTAAATAGTTTTTAATGTCGTCTTCCATACACTGTATTAGATACTAAAGCCTTTTAACAGTTTATTTTGTTAAAAAATCCTTTGCTCAATATATTAAACTTTGAAATTAATTTCACTATAATATGATATTTCACTATAATATGACTCCTATATGATATTTCACTATAATATGACTCCTATATGATATTTCACTGTAATATGACTCCTATATGATATTTCACTATAATATGACTCCTATATGATATTTCACTATAATATGACTCCTATATGATATTTTTATTATTGTCTTTCCTAGTAAACAACTTAAAAATTCTGGAAGAAGAAATACTGAACTATTTACCAACTGTAATGTTTCGTGAAAAACCCTGTATATGCAAAAAAAGAACCAAAAACAATTGTTAGAAATGTTGCATAGTTTACTTTAATCTAACTTATACTGTTTTGAAAGATTTCAGTATTAGTCTTTTGGAAAATCGAAGCAAATATGCATATATAAATAATATGCATATATAAATAATATGCACATTCATATTTGCACAATAAATCTTTATCAACGTGCAAATTGGTTATCTGTAGATGCTCGTTACTATTTGGACAATATAAGCATACCAATGTAAAAATATTATTTGCAGATTACAACGTATTAATATGAAGTGGTTCACACAATGTATGGTTATACTTATGTGCAATGTGCATTCTAATGTGCACAAATAAAATTTTAATAGAACAATGTGCACGTCTATATATTATATATTTTATCTCTATATTGCAATGCACTGTATATCTGCACGTAGGATTGTACTGCATTGTTAGTGTACTCTCTAATAAGCACGTTAATATCTTTTTGTAAGATTATACTGTATTGTTAGTGTACTCTTTATTAAGCACGTTAATATCTTTTTGTAAGATTGTACTGTATTCTTAGTGTACTTTTTGATAAGCACGTTAATATCCTTTTGTAAGATTGTACTGTATTGTTAGTGTACTCTTTAATAAGCACGTTAATATCTTTTTGTAAGATTGTACTGCATTGTTAGTGTACTCTTCAATGAGCACGTTAATATCTTTTTGTAAGATTGTACTGCATTGTTAGTGTACTCTTTAATAAGCACGTTAATATCTTTTTGTAAGATTGTACTGTATTGTTAGTGTACTCTTTGATAAGCACGTTAATATCTTTTTGTAAGATTTTACTGCATTGTTAGTGTACTCTTTAATATAAGCACGTTAATATCTTTTTGTAAGATTGTACTGCATTTTTAGTGTACCCTTTAATATAAGCACGTTAATATCTTTAGTAAAGCGTTTAATGGTACTAAGTTTATAGTTTCTTTGGCTTGTGTTAGCTTATCTAGACATTTTTAAGAATTGTCATATCTTTCGGGATTCTTAATCTAATTTTTTTAATTTTCCATTTTTTTTTATCAATTTAGACGGATTTTTTCTATATTTTATAGAACTCAATGGATTGTAATATTTTCTGAGATACATACTCTTGCAACATAGCCAGCTAAATGCCCGGTGTTGCCCGTGGAATTAAATAAACAAAATTTTATTCTTGAAAAATAAAATATTGACTTTTTTAGCTTCTGTTACCCCCAGGGTACTTATGAGTTACAGATATACAAATGTATATGAGCGAAGAGCTTTATCATATAAAGTTATAATGTAAATTCTCTTTCCGATCTTATTCATCTTACTAATTCATAGATTTACTATCTATTTACCAAAGATAAGCAATCATGCAATTTATCAATTTAAAGGCATCAGTTCAGGCATAAACATATATTTATGTATATTTGTGCATGTAAGTTGTTGAAATTCTCAGCGCTTCGGGGCGTTGTCATATTTGAATTTAATCTAAGTGAGTTATTCAGTAAGTTTTAGAGAGTGAATATGTACGTGAGTAAGTCAATCATGTGTGAGTGAGTTAGTATATGAGTGAGAGGGTGAGTTAGTGAATGAGTAACTCAGCAAGCATATGCAGGAATAGTAACTAAGTTTGAGTGAGTGATTGAGAGAGTTATTGAGTGAGTGATTGAGAGAGTTACTGAATGAGTGATTGGGACAGTTAAGGAGTGAGTATGTGAGAGTGCACGTGAGGAGTTAGTGAAATTGTAATTAAAGTGTGAGAGTAAATGTGTGATGGAGTAATTAAGAGGAATAGAAGTTTTTATAAACCATCCCCTTGATCTGGATAAATATGGCACGAAAACGAGAAGTAAATTTATTGATATTGATGTAATTGTTTGAATTGTAATATTTATTAAAATTATTGTAATTATTAAACTTATTTAAGAGTTTCAAACCCTGGCGACGAAGAAGAGGTAGATAATCCAAATACAATGGAGGAATTACAGGCAAGTTAAAAAAAATATTTTAAAGGGTTTGTACGCCTAGTTTGAAGGAAGCGTACATGGCAATATCCTGATTCACAACCATACCCTGAAAAGCGTTGGCTGACCAAGTTAATAATTAGATACCAATGTTTAAATTTTGAAAACTGTTAATTTTCAATTGTGGTTTCAAGGGTAACATTGTGAATTGAGCATTGCCATCTTTAATTGATGAATTAATGATGAATTAATGATGAATTAATGATGAATTAGTGATACAAAGGATAAATGGACTAATAAATGAAATAAATGATAAGGGATTTAATTAATCTAATTTTTAAAAGTAAAGCTTAACACAAAGGAGCGCTTTAGTTTAAAGTTCTACGCAAAAAGGTAGAATTGAGTTATTAAGATTAAATCCAAGGCCTGTGTGTTGCCACTAGGGTTTCCAGCGACCGCGAATGCGAAAAAATGCAAAAATTAATGCGAAACGATTTCCCCATTTCGCTGTAAACCGTAGTTGCATATAAAGTTGACCCAGTCGTCTTTGAACTTTTGATTTAATTGTGACATTCAGTCGTCAACCTACTTTCACATATATGATTCTTGAAACAATAACCACACAATTTTCCTAGTCCTGACATTTCCAAAAATTCGCGTAAAAATTCGAACATTTCGCGTAAAAAAATGCGAAAATTTCGCGAAAAAATGGAAATTATGAAAAAAAACCCCGAAAATTTCGCGAAAAATACAGAATCTTTTAAAACAAAATTTTAGCGAAAAAAGTTACGAAAATTCATCAAAAAAGACTAAATTTTGAGAATATCAGACTCATTTTCAAAGAGGGGATTTATCCGCGAGCCCAATTAATGGATTAACACAAAATATAAATATAGATTTAAGAACGACTAGGAGACATCAGACAATTCATAGATTTGCTTGAAAATACTTTCTCGACCGTTAAGATCTTTCTTCTTTAAAACACAAAATAAAATCTACTACGGGAAGAACCAAAATAATTCGGAATATTTTAAATTCAGTCTGCTTAATAACTATCCATACTTCCAAGAAACGTTATAAAATTTTACTTCCTTGACTTGTTATTTTCAGCAATTAAGTGTTGCAGCTATAAAATTCATGGTTTTCACGAAATTTTGGCATTTTCGCGAAATTTTCGCATTTCGCATTTTCGCGCAAAAAAATGCTTACATTATTTTGTTCTCGCGAAATGCGACCGAAAATTTTCGCATTTCTTCGCGAAACCTTTTGTTTGCTGGAAACCCCTAGTCCCTAGTCAGGATGAAAGATCTGTGTACGAATTTAATGAATTTGAGCCGGGCTTAAATCTTCCAAAAACTGGTTTCAATTGAGCGCCGGCTTAAATTCTTTAAATTCTGCCTCTGGATAAATAACTTTATGTGCAGGACAGTGAAGTAACTAGTGAGGATCTAAGTGTTCTAATTGATGGGGAGAAGTCTTACGAAGAGCAAAATAGGATTGGTAGAGCTCTCTTCATTGCTCTTTTTGACACAGGTAAACTTAACTTATTGCTCTTTTTGACACAGGTAAACTTAACTTATTGCTCTTTTTGACACAGGTAAACTTAACTTATTGCTCTTTTTGACCCAGGTAAACTTAACTTATTGCTTTTTTTGACATATTAAGAATACTTTATTTAATGCCCCTGTTTATAGAGAAAATCTCTTTTTAATATTCAAGTAAACTTAGATTATTGCTCTTGATACATAAGTACTTTCTTCATTGCTTTTTTCAAACAATATACTTTTTTATTACTTTTTTAAACATGCAAACTTTACTTATTTAATACATTTTTGTTATGAATTTGCTCTTTATGATAAGCTTAAGAACCTAGAGTTCATTGGAAACTGAACTTTCTCTATAGAAGTCTTAAACACAGTCAAATTTTTAAACCAAGCTATGCACATTCCCTTGGCTCTGCTGAGTTTCTCAATCAAGATTTCAAGAAAAAGTGATTTTATTTTACAGGCTTTTATGGCGCTTATAATTTCAGCTTTTAACTTTTGCTCTCATTTTTAAATTTTGCCAGATTTTTCTTTTTTCCCCCATATCAGTTCAGCCGTTTTGACGTTTATTGGTTATAAACAAGCAGACAGACAGACAAGCAAAGTGTGTATTTATAGATTGCTCCTTGTTTAGGTTCAGTAGGATAAGATCGTGTAGAGGACAGAGAACTGGACAGATTTATGTTTAGGTTCAGTAGGATCAGATCGTGTAGAGGACAGAGAACTTTACAGATTTATGTTTAGGTTTAGTAGGATCAGATCGTGTAGAGGACAGAGAAATGGACAGACTTATGTTTAGGTTCAGTAGGATCAGATCGTGTAGAGGACAGAGAACTGGACAGATTTATGTTTAGGTTCAGTAGGATCAGATCGTGTAGAGGACAGAGAACTGGACAGATTTATGGAAATTCAAGAAACTCAAGCAATGGTCAAGAGCTTTCAAATAGGCATAATTGTTTTTGTAGAAAAATTTGAACAATATTAATGGGTTGATATTTCACTTTTTTTTCATGCACAATTTTATTAAGTAGACTCCATCAAACTGTGGAACTGGAAGACGACATTTAAACAATCTTATGTGTATATCAGGCTGTTTTGAAGAAAACAGTGAACAGGGTCTGTGTATACTGCACATTTTTTTCCAACAAACGTCTTCTTATTCCACATTTTTATGAGGCCCACTGGGTCTGAAAAATCATTAAATCGATTCTTTTGTTAATAATTATGAATTTTAGAACGTCAACTTAATCATTCGAGAAAATTTCTACCTTTTAACTCAGGGACATTTAGAATTGATAAACAATAAACAATATTATTAATGAAGATAATAGCTATTTTACAGTGTCAGGGGCGTACGTGAGCATTTGTGTAGGGCACTTTTTGCGCGCGTCAGTGCGCAAAAAGTTTATTTTGTGCCCCCCGTTGGCAACATTGTGCCCCCCCCCTTAAAAACCCCTTTTTGAAAAAATATTTATACCTTTTTTAACTCATGTAAACTATTCGATCATATACACACTTTCATATAACAAATGTTAATAAATTATTTATGTAATTTTCTTAAGCAGACACTTCCTCTTAATACTGTGGTGTAAGCTTCAATGGGTGAAAATAGAGAGGGAGACGTTTCTTAAAAAACATCTATATTTTCATAGAAACGATACATATTGTATAATTATAAATAATGATATCAAAGATATATTTACACTGAAGGCAGTATTGATTAAGCTCTTTTAATGAAACTGTTTTAGTTAGGGGCAAAAGTGAGATTTTAAAGTATTTTTTATATGGGTGCCCCTCCCTCAAGGGGGGCCAGCCCCCCCCCCTCTCATACGCCCCTGTACAGTGTTAGCCTCCCCTAGTACGATTCAACTTGAAATTATGTTCAGTATGCAGTATTATCAGATATCCGAGGGTACCTTTTTGCCTGATTAGGTAAACTCAAATCAGGTAAGGACATACAAAGTATATTATTTATTTAAAACACATTCTTATTATTGTGTGTAGTTGACATTATAAAACGATAAATTTGATTAAAAAAATTTGAAAATAAAATCAAGTCAATTAAGTAAATCAAAACAATTAATAATTAGGTAATCTAACGCAACCATAAATTGGTCAATCAATCAGGTGATCTGACATATCTCTTAATAAATCAATCAATTAGGTGATCTGGCACATCAATTAATCAAACAATTAATTAGATTATCTGACATATCTATTAAACAATCAATTAATCAATCAATTAGGTGATCAGACATATCTATTAATCAAACAATCAATCAATTAGGTGATCTGGCGCAGACATTGATTGATCAATCAATTATGCTGCTTCGGCACAGCAAGGAGTTTAACAAGATTTCTCTCAGGTAAAACATTTTTATTTATTTTCAAAAATTTTTCTTATATTTCAAAGTTTTAAATGTTTTTTATTCAATTATGAGAGAATTTTTATCCACTATCTGTACTAAATAAAAAGTTCATGATCTTGGGTTTAAAAGTTTCTTATATCCAACTGTTTTGTTTCATAATTTTTAAAATTATGTTTTTGCTGTGATTTTTATTTTTTTGTTTGTTTTCGGTTTAAATCTATGACTTGTTATCACCTACTATGTTTGGGGTTAAAAATCTTGAATTAAAACCTTTAACAAAAAAAACAATAAAAATCCGAACCAAAAATCATATTGTCCAGAATAATAACACAAGACAATTGCATGATTTTCTTGTCAATATACTCAGGAATATTTTTTTTTCTTGAAGCGGGTGGCACAGGGTTGATTAATTACTTTGGAGCTTTCTTATTCTATCTTTTCTAAACATGAACAGTATAATTGTTATTATCTCTATGGCTTTAAACTATTTTTTACCAAATCACCGATTGCAGTACCTAATTCATGATTAAAAACCAAATGGAACCTTAAAGGGACTGTAAAGGAAAAATGAAAGGGGGTTTAGGCTGAAAGCTAATCACTTTAGCTCTTGATCGCGACCCATGAAAGTTATATCTGATGTTCCTATCTCGAGAAATTGATATAAACTTACGACTATGGAATATATCAAGCTTATTGGCGGAAGATGAAGTGACAACCCATGCTGATGAGAGGGTGAAGGATTTTCTCCACTTGTCAGCTGTAGAAAGTGAAGGCAATCCTTCCCCCTCTCACCAGCAACGTTGATAATTCAGCTTCCACCAAAGTTACGTCATTTAAGGATTTGATTTTTAAGTGTCCATTGCTGCTATGACAACGACATTTCTATTACATTGGAGCGCATTGAGTACAAGCTGTTGGATTATCGATTATGATAGTTTTGTTATAAATTATGAACAAAATGCCAGGGATCTCTCACATATTTTGATATTCCTAGAATTATATTTGTGATCACGAAATCTTGAGCAAAATGACCTTGTTTCCGAAATTCTTCTGGACAGTTCGATATAACAATCAGAATGTTCTAGTTTTATGATCGATATAACGATCAATTTTCTTTTTAGTGACCAGACTGAGCTACTTGAATCAAATCTGATGACGATTACACTGCTCTCAATATTTGAGGTAACGTTATTCTTTCATTAAAAAAACTTTGCTTGTCTGTCTGTGTTTGTATCCAATAAACGTCAAAACGGCTAAACAGATCGGGCCCAAATTTTCTTTAGGACCTTATATGATCCCAGGGAAGGTTTATGGATACTCAGAAATACAGAAAGTTGTTCTAAAAACTTTTTGCTATTCGTAAAATTTTGAAAATCCACGAACACAAAATTGTAAATCCGCAAAATTCTTTATTATTTTTTATCGAAGAGAAAACGTTGACAGATTAAGTTACAATTTGCAGTTGCAATAGAAAATAGGCACAACGCGCCCTGATATTCTAGTAGTTTAAACTTTCACTTTCATGAAAAATACGGCGTTATAGAAACAAATTCACGTCGATCTTGCCCTTCTATATATAAATTTGGCTTGTCTGTCTNTCGGGCCCAATTTTTTTGTGGGACATCACGTGACCACAGGGAAGGTTTATGAATGATAAAAAAAAAAAAATGTGTTTGAAAGGTTTTTAATTTTATAAAAAAAAAATTAATTCTTGAAAATCCGCGAATTTTTTTTAGAAATCCACAAAAAAATTTTCTTCTTTGTTTTAAAATGTAAACAAAAAGAACATATTCACAATTTAAATAGAAGATGAGTGCGAAGCGCCCTAAAAGCCTAGAAGGAAGGGCGCAAAGCGCCTTGAATTTCTAGTGCTCTAAAAGTCAACAATACTTTCAAACTTCTAACACGATTTGGGTGCAGTGAATCAATTTTAGAAAATTTAATAATTTAAATTTCCTAACCCGGTGATATTTCCTTAAACTGAAGAAGCTGTCCCCAAAATATTTTTTTTATTTAAATCGTTTAAAAGATCCAAACTTTAAGTACCATCGAATTTTAGGATATCTTGCTTTCAGCTTTATATTCGGAATCGACAAGACAGTTCTTTGGATTCTCAACTTGTCTTTTTTTTTTGAAAAAAATATTTTTTTATACTTCATAAATACTTTCTTGTTTATTTTTTATCATAGAATTGGAATAACTTAATAGATTTTTCACTTTCTAAATGTTGGCAGATTGAAAAAAAAATAAAAATTTGAAAGTTGACACATGGCCATATCCCCTTTCTCCTGTGTAGGCATACAACAGCAGTACCCACACTGTACTCTGGAAACTGACAGAACAAGATTTCAACTTCTTAGCAAAAGAAGGAATTAAGGTAAATGTAAAAGAATTTGTTCTTTTATGCAATTTCAAGGGAATTTTCTCAACTTATTCCTTAAAATTAAATTACTTTAAAGGCTATAATCTTTTTTATGTTTTTATTTCGAGTTACTAAATAACTGTTTAAACACGTTTCTTTTTCAAAACGAATTCACGCTGTTACTTATAATTCATACACTGTAAAAACGTCTCATTGGTATCAAATAAATCATAACTTTTTTCCATAACAGTGCAGTCTCAGTTTAACCACGTTACCTAGCCGGTCTTTCCCTTTAAACCTTTTTGCAAACCACTGAAAGACTAAATTGAAGACAGAAAACAAAATCAAATTTCTTATCGTCATGCTCTAAGAGTTTTGGATCGCTATTATAGTCTAATCCTTTGTGGGTAACCCTGTATCATTATTAGAGATAAAAATACAAAAATATATAAATTACAAAATGTTGAGTAATTTTGTAATCTATTAGGTTCCCCATGGTAGGGTTGTCTTTAGCCTCTCTGATGCACTGAACAAGGTAATTTATAATTCAGTAATAAGTAGCATACATCAGTGCCGCCAGAACAAATTCCGGAAAGATGAAGAGAATAAGAGAGACGGAAAGAACACTTTCCGGAAAGAGAAATTGCGGAGATACGAACTCCGAAGTGACAATATCCGGATACAGCCAAAAAACTCTGAAATAGGAAGACGACTTTTAGAATAAAGTTGCAAATTTAAAAAGTCCAATGAGTATGAGACACAGCAATTTTGCTGTGGAAACAGACCCATTTAACTAAATTAGTGTGTGGTAAAACTATTTGATTTGTAAGAACATCAAATACAATTAAGAACTGCTGTAATGTCGTCTTCCCATTCCATTGTTTTATGGTTGTCACTGTAAACAATTCACATTTCGTCATAATCACACAGTTGGTTCCGAAAATAGTTTTTTTTTCAGGAAATTGCCCGTCGCATTTTTTATTCCCGGAATTGTTTCTCCACATTTATTTTAGCTGAAATGCCCGGCGTTGCCCGTGGAATTTAAACACTCTGAATAAACATAAATCACGTTTTTGCTTATATTTCGACAATCTTTAAATCAACAATATTTTCGTCATGTACTTTTTCATTTAAAACGCATCCAGCAACAAAGCCGGGGATCTCTCACATATTTTGATATTCCTAGAATTATATTTGTAATCACGAAATCTTGAGCAAAATGACCTTGTTTCCGAAATTCTTTTGGATCGTCGCATTTTTTATTCCCGGAATTGTTTCTCCACATTTATTTTAGCTGAAATGCCCGGCGTTGCCCGTGGAATTTAAACACTCTGAATAAAGATAAATCACGTTTTTGCTTATATTTCGACAATCTTTAAATCAACAATATTTTCGTCATGTACTTTTTCATTTAAAACGCATCCAGCAACAAAAAAGTATTAAAAGAGAAAAAGGTCAAATTTTAATCAATATTCTAAGCTTGCTAAATTCAGTATAAAATCGTATTATAGTTTCAATGAATTTAGGTTGATACGGACCTAACAGATGATTTGACAAAACTTTTCAATTTTTTTGATTATTTTTCTCAAATTGGGCTTCCACGTCCTTCCCTTTATCTTCTTCTTCTTGTTGTGGTTTTCAATCAGGTAACTTAAACATTGGAAAAAGTTATTAGTTTTAAAAAATCTAAGTTTTTCTTTTTTCTTTTTATAATTTTAACCTCGGTGGTAGGCGATTATATCAATATAATGAAGACGACTGTCGATTTAAATTTTGATTAATATCCATCTTTAAACAGCATGAATGTTTAAAAACATGGAAACGAACAGAATCTGTCAATTAAAAAGCTTCTCTTTAATTACTTCTTAACTTGTAATTCGAAAAAAGCTTGTAAATAATTAAAACTTAAATAAAAAAGTCGTCTTCATTATATTGGTATAATCGCCTACAACCGTAAATACGAGCATACTCTGCTAAATACCATTAAAAGTAATAATTAAATATTTTAAATATTATCTTATTAAACACCTCTCTGCACAAAAAAAGAAGATTTTTAAGTTGTCTTTCAAATTTCTTTTCGTTAAAGTCCGGGCACAGACATTTTTATTTTCATTTTATTTAAAAATGTTCTTAATATTTTTTGCTTAGGATTGTGTTGATGTGAAGAATAAGGAGGACGTGGAAAGTACAAGAAAATATTTTTTATTTTCACTTTTTGAAAGCCTTGTTGCTTCAGAGGGGGTTCTGGGAGCATGCTCCATAGCAGCGAGGTATATCTAATAAAAACAATTCTTTTTTCTTTTGTATGATTTTTTTAACGAGGAAATTTTCAGATATTTTGAAAATAATAACACACTTTAAATTAAATATTTTATCGCGGAAATGAAACAAAACAATTATCAAACTTCGCAAGAAATTTTCAAAAAACTTCTTGTACAAAAAATTCAAATTTTAACACATTAAATTTTTACAGGGATTGTCTGTAAGCGTCATTTCAAGTGATCTTATATCTAAAGAGGGTTGTACGTTGGTACTCTGAAAACCTTTATCTGATTAAGAATGTAAAATATAAATAATGTGGTTTTTCTTAATAAGTGTTTAATTCTGAAAATCATTCGAGGTTTTCCTAAATCCCTAAAGTAGAAATTCGAATATTCCTTTAGTAGAAATTCGAAAATTCTTTCAGTAGAAATTCGAAAATTCCTTTAGTAGAAATTCGAAAATTCCTTTAGTAGAAATTCGAAAATTCCTTTGGTAGAAATTCGAAAATTCCTTTAGTAGAAATTAAAAAAATTCCTTTAGTAGAAATTCGAAAATTCTTTCAGTAGAAATTCGAAAATTCCTTTAGTAGAAATTCGAAAATTCCTTTAGTAGAAATTCGAAAATTCCTTTGGTAGAAATTCGAAAATTCCTTTAGTAGAAATTAAAAAAATCCTTTAGTAGAAATTCGAAAATTCCTATAGTAGAAATTCGAAAATTCCTTCAGTAGAAATTCAAAAATTCCTTTGGTAAAAATTCGAAAATTTCTTTAGTAGAAATTCAAAAATTCCTTTAGTAGAAATTCGAAAGCCACTTTTGTGGAGAAACCAAAAACACAATAATCAATTCTTAGAATCAGTGCTTAGGATCCGGATCCGTTGGATCCGCAAAAATATGTGGATCCACGTATCCGAATCCAAGGTGTAAAATAAAACTTTTTTACACCTTAAACCCAAATCTGAACTTTTGAAAAAAAAGAGATAATAAAAATTTCCTCATTTCTGAATGGTTCATCAAGTTTTAGGATAAAACAAAAATAAAACAAAAAATTCGAAAATTATTTTTTGTTAAAAAAATTTGTAAATTATTTTTTGTTAAAAAATTCAGTAAATCTTAAAGAAATTACCCGGATCCGGATCCATTTTTTTCCAGTGCGGATCCAGGATCCAGATCCGGATCCGCATCAAACTTAAATAGATCCTAAGCACTACTTAGAATTATAAACATGGATATCTGATTTTTACTTGGTCAGGCAAAGCTGTAGAGGTACCGTTGTAAATCGCAATTGGCATTCTTTATATGGAAAGTCACTTCAAATTACGTTAATATCCCCTTTAATGATTTAAAGGATTAAAATAATTTAATTTTCTAGGTTGCACACTGCTTTGAATGATCTCAATCGAATCGCGCATATTCTCGGCCAGAAATTTATAGATGTGGAGGAAAGTTAGAAGAGATAGAAGTGTGACTAGGAATACTAGTTCAATGGGGAAATCTTTTATTTCGCTAAAAATTTCGCATTTTTTTTACATTCAGTTTTTAAGAAAAATGCGAAAATTAATTTGTTTCGCTATAAAAACAAATAATGAGAACGAAATTTTTCGCGAAACAGATAATAGCGAAATTTTTGCACTTTTTCTTTCGCGAAATTGTCGGATATTTTGCTGTTTTTCTTTCCAAAAAATTCCGAAAAATTCATTTTTGCAAAAAAGTTTGCCAATATGAAAGAAAATTTTCGCGAAATTTCGCACATGTTTTCGTTAGCTGGAAATCTTAAGTGTGACTGAGCTTTAACACATTTTTGTCTAAAACAATTATTTGTTTTTATACAACACATTCCTTTAATTGTTAACATGTAAGGTAGAAAATATTTGGATAAATTGTGCAAAAGTATACTTTTATACCAGAAAAATTATGTAATCCAATATTTATCTTTTTTCTGTAATTAAGAAAAAAAATTTACTTTTTTAAATAAGTCTTATAATACTGTAAACCCATGACTTAGCTTATTTAAAAAGAATATTTAGAATTAACTTCTTGTTGAAATGTTTATTGTCGGTGTTTAAATTCTTATTCACATTTTTTTCTAGTAAATTCAGAATATAATGTAATGCTATTTAAGAACTGAACTAAGGAACACACAACCATCACTTTACAATTTTATATTATTGTCAGAAAACAAACATTTTTTGAAATTTTAAAAACTTATAGTTCTTGGTATTTATTCTTTTTAATTTTTACTCATTAATAAAGATAAATAGTGACCAAGAGAGTCCTAAAAAGTGTTATTTCTGTAACATTTAAAAATAATTAAAAAGAACCTAAGAAATTATAAAACCCTTCATTTTGATTTTTGACCAACACGTCAAAATTGAAATTAATATTAATTTTTTTTTTCTGAAAATCGCTGTAAATAATTCCGTACTAACATGTTTTAACTTTAATACTCAAATGTCAATTATTTTTATTGAGCTTCATCTATAATCTCTTCGCACCACTTTACTCCCATAATTTATATTTTTATGTAACTTTTATATTGTTTAAATACATTTGCTAATAAATTTATGACAACGCTTAATGTTTAACAAAATATTCACGAAAAAATATAAAGTGCAGGACAAACATTAATAACTTATTGAATTTTAGATTTATTTAACTTTGGATTTTATAAAAATCTTGATGAAAATGACTCAAAAATGAAAGAAAAGATATGCTTTAAAACAAAAGCATAAGGACATTATCAAAGAAATTATATGCTTTAAATCGGGTTTTTGGCATTTAAGACGAGGCTTCATACCATTCTGAAAACGTTGGTCTACATCAGAATGTTGTGCTCTAAAAGTTGGCTTGTATTTCAACTTTATTTTGTGAATTAAAATGAAAGAAAATTAGCGGCAGCCACGAGCACATCCTAACATAAATAACGTTGTTAAATAAACATTAAACAAGGATAAGAAGTTACATATTTCATACGTTTTTTTTCTTCAAAAGTTGTGCTATTCAAATTCTTTATTTTTAAGAGAAAAAAATAATAAGACCCCTTTTTTCATGTCTTTTTGTCTTAATACATAATAAAAGTTTGAAAGTCATTTAGAACTGTTAGCAACATCTTAAGAAATATGAATGTAAAGTTAAATCATTTTAAACATTTCAAAAAAAATTGAGAGGTTGTCTTAATGGCCTTCAGAATTTCAGCTACAGGTTGACCCATGTCGACGCTATGACCAGTACTAGAAGGTTACAAACAAAACCAAGCTGACCGATAGACGCAAATCCATACTGCGCTATCATCCATCCCCCTATTGTGGGAGCTAGCGATCGAATCACTGAATTTACCTAAAATAAGATTAAGTTCAATAAAAATGGGAAGATCAGAACTGATAAGAAGGATTGTGGTTCTGAATATGATTGTTTAGTTAACAAAAAATAACATAATATCCGCATTTTTTTTGCACAAATTCCGAATAAAATTATTATAAATATTAAATTTATATATAGATGATGTAAGCGTTTATATTAAGACAACGATGTACGCGTTTATATCAATACAGTTCCAGCTTTTCTTTATATTAATAAGAAAAAAATAAACAAAGAGAAATTTGAAATATTTTTGTTTCGTGATATTAACTCGGGGGATGATGTTAAATGTTATAATAAAGTTAAAAATAAACATAAGGGGTTCAACTTACCGCCATATTGATCCCCAGCATAGTCCCTGTATCTCCAGTAGATACAACTTTAGTTAGAGTAGAGGAGATAACTGAATATACATTAGTAGAGGAGATAACTGAATATGTATACTTTAAACCCCTGTATCTCTGTAGATACAACTTTAGTTAGAGTAGAGGAGATAACTGAATATATATACTTTAAACCTCTGTATCTCTGTAGATACAACTTTAGTTAAGAGTAGAGGAGATAGCTGAATATGTATACTTTAAGCCCCTGTATCTTCAGTAGATACAACTTTAGTTAGAGTAGAGGAGATAACTGAATATATATACTTTAAACCTCTGTATCTCTGTATATACAACTTTAGTTAAGAGTAGAGGAGATAACTGAACATATATACTTTAAACCCCTGTATCTCCAGTAGATAAAACTTTAGTTAGAGTAGAGGAGATAACTGAATATATATACTTTAAGCCCCTGTATCTTCAGTAGATACAGCTTTAGTTAGAGTAGAAGAGATAACTGAATATATATACTTTAAGCCCCTGTATCTTCAGAAAATACAGCTTTAGTTAGAGTAGAGGAGATAACTGAATATGTATACTTTAAGCCCCTGTATCTTCAGTAGATACAACTTTAGTTAGTGTAGAGGAGATAACTGAATATATATACTTTAAACCCCTGTATCTCTGTAGATACAACTTTAGTTAGAGTAGAGGAGATAACTGAATATATATAAATACTTATTAAACCCGCTTTTATTTGATTTAATTTTATGAACAAAAAACATTTAAACTTTATCTATGGCTTTTTTGCAGTTTTATAGTTTTAAAAGTCGTCGTCGTACATATCAATACAATAAAGACGACTTTCTATTTCATTTGATTTCTACCAGGCTTTCAAACAATAGAAACACATGAACATTTAAAAATTGTAATTTGAAAAATGTTTGCTAGGGATCAAAGCATTATTAATAAAAAGTAGTCTTCATTGTATTGATAAAATTGCCGACCCTTATAATACCTGAGTTTATTAGAGAAAGAGAGAAGACCAGTGGAGCGAGAAGAATGAGAAAGTCTATTAAACCGCGCAACAAACTCTAAACAATGGCTTTCAAACACGTAATTCTCATTCTGTATTTAAGAGTAGGCCCTGGCTTTAGGGAATTGATTTTCAAACATTTATGAATAATAATCTTGTAATAAGCAATGAGAAGGTTCTTCTAATATCCTTATATTGTAAGGTCCCTTTAATATCTTAAGATGTTGAACATTCCCATTAATATCCCAAGATAGTGAACAGTCCCATAAATATCCCAAGATGGTGAACAGTCCCAATAATATCCCAAGATGGTGAACAGTCCCATTCCCTTTAATATCTTAAGATGTTGAACATTCCCATTAATATCCCAAGATATTGAACATTCCCTTTAATATCTTAAGATGTTGAACATTCCCTTTAATATCTTAGGATGTTGAATATTCCCTTTAATATCTTAAGATAGTGAACAGTCCCATTAATATCCCAGGATGGTGAACAGTCCTGTTAATATCCCAAGATAGTGAACAGTCCCATTAATATTCCAAGATGGTGAACAGTCCCATTAATATCCCAAAATGGTGAACAGTCCCATTAATATCCCAAGATGGTGAACAGTCCCATTAATATCCCAAGATAGTGAACAGTCCCATTAATATCCCAAGATGGTAAACAGTCCCATTAATATCCCAAGATGGTAAACAGTCCATTTAATACCCCAAAAATAGTAAACAATCCCAATATTATCCCAAGATAGTGAACAGTCCCATTAATATCCCAAGATGGTGAACAGTCCCATTAATATCCCAAGATGGTTAACAGTCCCATTAATATCCCAAGATAGTGAACAGTCCCATAAATATCCCAAGATGGTGAACAGTCCCATTAATATCACAAGATGGTGAACAGTCCCATAAATATCCCAAGATGGTGAACAGTCCCATTAATATCATAAGATGGTTAACAGTCCCATAAATATCCCAAGATGGTGAACAGTCCCACTAATATCCCAAGATGGTGAACAGTCCCATAAATATCCCAAGATGGTGAACAGTTCAATTAATATCCCAAAAATAGTAAACAGTCCCATTAATATCCCAAGATGGTGAACAGTCCTATTAATATCCCAAAAATCGTAAACAGTCCCGTTAAATTTTCTAAATAGTGAATGGTCCCTCTAACCCTATATTTACCAGAGCTAGATAAGACAGGGCTAAAGTAACTGCGGATACTTTTACAATATTTAAATCTGATATTCTTGACGAAATGAGGGCTACTCCCGCCCCCTGCATGATCAGGGTCAACACACCTGAACAAAATACAATTTTTTTTCAAAAAAAAAAAAGAAAACTGCGCTCAGGATCAGTACCTGTAAAAAAGGATCCGGATCAAAACAATTTATTAAAAACATATTTTCACTTATTTTTTTCTTTTTTAGTTAATTTTAATTAGTTAAAATTTGTGTTTGGAAAATAGAAAATGTCCACGATTGATACGTAAAAAGTAATTAAAAAAATTTGAAAAGCCAAATTCAAAAAAAGTTTTAGAAAAAAAGAGTGGTTCAAAAGAGAAAGCAGTCCTTGTACCAAATGTATTAAATTTTGAAGATCTGTAGGTTTGTTTGTGAACTTAAGTTCGGTCTTGTAAAGATTTGTTTAATAAATTGGGACAGAAAATAAACCATTTAAAGCCACATGTAACTATTTCAAAGTAAGATTCTGTAGAATATTTTTCTAAAGTTTCATCTTAGTATAGTGGGTAATAAAATTAATATATTTGCATGTTGATCATTAATTGTATTTCCTATATAGGACATTAGGAAACCATTCTGATCTGCAGGCAGTCCAAACTGTTCCATTGCAACAACTAAAATAAATTTATTTTTATATTTCTTATACATTTTTATAGAAAATAATTCATTTCTTTATGAACCAGTTGGAGCAGTTTATATGCCCCCAAATATATATTTTTTTCAAGTTTCAGCAAGTAGCGTTAAATATTTACTCTTTGAAAAAAAATGATTTTATGGAGAAAAAAATAGTATTTGCGGAAAAATTTGAAATTGGAAATTTGACTCATTTGATTCATTTGATTAGATTGAATGATTTCATTGATTTGATTAGATTTAAATGAATTTAACTAATTTTTTTAGATTTAATTGATAGAAAGGATTGATGATTAGATTGGATTGATTGATTATATTGGATTGATTGATTAGATCTGATTGATTGATTGATTAGATGGAATTGATTGATTAGATGGAATTGATTGATCAGATTGTATTGATTAGATTGGATTTGATTGATTGATTAGATTGGATTGATTGATTAGATTGGATTGATTGATTAGATTGATTGATTGATTAGATTGGATTGATTGATTAGATTGGATTGATTGATTAGATGGAATTGATTGATTAGATTGTATTGATTAGATTGGATAGAGTGATTAGATAGGATTGATTGATTAGATTGGATTAATTGATTAGATTGGATTGATTGATTAGATTGGATTGATTGATTAGATTGGATTGATTGATTAGATTGGATTGATTGATTAGATTGGATTGATTGGATTGGAGTGATTGATTAGATTGGATTGATTATATTGAATTGATTGACTAGATTGGATTGATTAGATTGAATTGATTGATTAGATTGGATTGATTGATTAGATTGGATTGATTGATTAGATTGGATTAATAGATTAGATTGAATTGATTGATTAGATTGAATTGATTGATTAGATTGATTGATTAGATTGGATTGATTGATTAGATTGGATTTTATTGATTAGATTGGATTATTTTAGTTGAATCTGATTGATTGATTAGTTGTATGATTATATTTGAGCGATTTGAATAAATTCTATTAATTTGATTAGATTCGATTGATTTGATTAGAATTGTTTGATTGATTAGATTTGATTGATTTAATTTGATTGATTACATTGAATTAGATTTGATTGATTTGAAATTTATTTAATTTTTTTACATTTAATTGATTGATTATATTTGATTTGGTGATAAGATTTGGTTGATAAGTTGTGATTAATTTGATTGATTTGATTGATTTTATGATTGATTATATTCGATTGATTTGATGACTGATTATATTTGATTGATTTGATAATTGATTATATTTGATTGATTTGATAAAATATATTTGATGGATTATATTTTATTGATTTGATAGAATATATATGATTAATTATATTTGATTTGAAAGATTATGATCTCACCTGCAAACATGGATTGGAGGATTCCAATAGGAATACCACAGATTGTTTTTATAAGAAGTAAACCCCGGACTTCAGGTTTTACGATTAAACCTGACATCTAAATAGTTAAAGAAAACAATTAATCTATATTTTTCGGCTTAATCTTAATTATTGTTATAGATAAAGATATTTTATAGAAAGGACATTTCAACATTTCATAGATAAAGGCAAAAAGACATAATGACAGTCTGTAAAATGTCCTGTCTATAAAATATCCTGTCTATAATTTAACTGTCTATTAAATATCATGCCTATCAAATATCATGTCTATAAAATATCCTGTCTATAAAAATCCTATTTACAAAATATCCTGTCAATCAAATATCCCGTTTATAAAATATCCTACTTATTACATGATTCAGTCATGAAATGTATTATCTTTAAAATTTCCTGTCTCTAAAATGTCCTGTCTGTAAAATGTCCTGTCTTTAAATATCCTGTCTATAAAATGTCCTGTCTATAAAATGTCCTGTCTATAAAATGTCCTGTCTATAAAATATACTGTCAATAAAATGTGCTGTCTATAAAATATCCTGTCTATAAAATATACTGTCTATAAAATTTCCTGTGTGTAAAATATCCTCTCTTTAAATATCCTGTCTATAAAATGTCCTGAATATAAAATATCCTGCCTATAAAATATCTTGTCTATAAATATACTGTCTATAAAATATCCTGTCTATAAAATATCCTGTCTATAAAATATCCTGTATATAAAATATCCTGTCTATAAAATATCCTGTATATAATTTAACTGTCTATTAAATATCATGCCTATCAAATATCATGTCTATAAAATATCCTGTCTATAAAATATCCTGTCTATCAAATATCCTGTCTATAAAATGTACTGTCTTTAAATATCATTTCCATAAAATATCTGTCTATCAAATATTATGTCTATCAAATATTATGCCTATAAAATATCCTGTCTATTAAATGTCCTGTCTGTAAAATGTCCTGTCTTTAAAATGTCCTGTCTTTAAATGTCCTGTCCATAAAGGTTCTGTCTATAAAATATCCTGTCTATAAAATGTCCTGTCTATAAAATATCCTGTCTATAATATGTCCTGTCTATAAAATATCCTGTCTATAAAATATCCTGTCTATAAAATGTCCTGTCTAAAAAATATCCTGTCTATAAAATATCCTGTCTATAATATGTCCTGTCTATAAAATATCCTGTCTATAAAATATCCTGTCTATAATATGTCCTGTCTATCAAATATCCTGTCTATAAAATATCCTGTCTATAAAATATCCTGTCTAAAAAATATCCTGTCTATAAAATGTCCTGTCAAAAAAATATCCTGTATATAAAATGTCCTGTCTATAAAATGTCCTGACTTCAAAGATGACTGTACGTAATCTTTTCAGTCTTGTTCTTTAAATTCATTGGCAACTATAAACTTATTTCATTCTTCGCCAAATCATTAAAGTTCCATTTAACCAAAAAGAATAAGAAGTACAATAGGTTTCGAGAAATGGACCAATTATACACGACGTCACTAGTGTTAAATTTAACAAGGAAAATAAAATTTTCTTACATAAGTTCACATGTTTTCCAAGATTAAATAAAAAAAGTGTAAAGACAAAAAATAAAGAACACACAAACTTTCACTTATTTCAATGTAAGATATACACTTATTCTAAAATGATCACTATTATTATTTTTTTTTAAGTCGGACACAAATACAGAGTTGACACTTGTGACGTAAGAATACAGCTGTACTGAGAGTATACAAATTATGCAGTGATATCAATTGTACTTGACAATCTATTTGCATTTAACGACTATATTTTGAGACAGAACCCCAAATATAACCAGGGTCGGAAACGACATGTATGTGTGTCTGTACCAAAAGGGTGTGTGTAAGTAATAATTAACCGAAGGTCGGTATACACAGAACATAAGAATCTCGGTATTTGTACAGCCTAAGAGAGTACATTTGTTTATTGTTAATTGTTTACTTAAAAATAAGTTTAATATATATGTAATATATTATCTATATATTAAAGTCAACGCTGTGAGGCAAATTTTCATGCAAAGAATTTAATTGGATTAAAGTTTACAATAAACTACTCGTTATTCAAGCTTAATTATAATTGAAGACATTGTTCTGCAATTTCCTTGACTGTAGCCACGTTTTGAGTCTGTACCAAAAGAGTGTACGTGTGTGATAAAGACTCGTCTGCAAAGCAGTGCGACTGGCTTTATGCTAGACCAGCGCCATTTCCCTTCCCTTTATTCTAACTCCCTGAATATAACCCTCAGAATTTTTTATTAAAAGCGTTTTAGTTTGTCGTTCAAGTCTTATCCTTTGTAGGTAACCCTGTATTAGAGGTCCCAGCATATTTTTCAGGTTATTTGAAATATTTGAAATACTTTCACGGACTGGTGAGACATACTAAAAATATCAATTGATATTCAAAATAAACATTTTCACATGTATTAGCTTTTTTTCTAAATATTTTTCTTAATCTTCAACTTTTTTTTTTGACTTTTTAATGTTAATAATGGGAAAAAGGAAACATTTATTAACATTATTTTTCCCTTCTTAGGAAAATTCCTGAACATGGAAAAACTACCTTTTTTAAGTGGAGAAGGTTTGACTCCTTAGGTTTAGTTTGTTTATTTATCTGTGGAACAAATATTATAACAAGGATAAGGCTGAAGAGAGAACCCAGGGCTGAGAGAAGAGCTGAGGATTGTTCTCCTAAAAATACGATGTTAAGTACTTTGCCAGCGGCGGATTGCCAGTGTAAGATTGCCATGTATCAACTTGCCAGGCGGGTCTTTTGACATGTAACAAGTGACAAAGTTGCCAGGCAACACTTTGCCAGTTGACACTAAAGTGTACAGCATAAATGTCATGTGACAATTTGCCAGTTGACCATTTTGTGATTTGTCACTTGACTTTTTTCCCAGCTGACAATTTGCCAGTTGACCTTTTAGCCAGTTGACAATTTGCTAGATGAAAATTTTGCCAGTTGACAATTTCCCAGTTGCCAATTTTGCCAGTTGACAATTTCCCAGCTGCCAATTTGCCAGTTGACAATTTTATCAGTTGACAATTTTGCCAGTTGACAATTTTCCATTTACCAATTTGCGAGTTGACAATTTTATTAGTTGACAATTTTGCCAGTTGACAATTTCCCATTTGCCAATTTTGCCAGTTGACAATTTCCCAGTTGCCAATTTGATACTTGACAATTTTGCCTGTTAACGATTTTGCCAGTTAACTTTGTATTTTCACATCGAGAGTCGGGACCTGTAAACCTGTGGATTGGGAGGACGACATTTAAGCAATCTTATGTTTATCTAACGTTTTTATATCGCCAATCTTTTACCAGTGGCGGCTCAAAATTAAATGAAAAATTAAGTTTCTGAAAAATTTGCTTTAATAAAAAATAGCAAAACTTAAAAAAGCATTCATAACATTAATCCGGATTGGCATAAAATTTAATGGATCTCTAGAGTACTTAAAAAATGTACACCATGTAAAATGTACAGTGTATCACTGTACACCATGTAAAATGTACAGTGTACACTGTACACCATGTAAAATGTACAGTGTACACTGTACACCATGTAAAATGTACAGTGTACACTGAACACCATGAAAAATTTACAGTGTACAATAGTCTAATAGTTTAATTTACCAAAGTTAGTTGTGCAGAGACCCCCAAGGCTGGGTCCTACCACCATACCCAATCCATATGAGAACCCCAGCTGGGCTAAAATCTAAAAATTTCAAATTTGATTCTATAAGTTTCGACCAAATGAGAGATCGGTCCATTTCCAAGCAAAGAATAAGCTTCAAGGGACTGTGAGCGTAATTTCATCTGACCGTCCATTTGTAGAAAAGCATGTCCAATTAACAAAGGTACTCTTTAAACCTTTGTCCAGACAATGATGAGGTAGATAATCTCATTTGTACAGCTGAAGATTGAGTGCAAGGAGACAAGTGTACAATGTACAATGCGTGCTAATGTACACTCGCGCGGTTTCTTAATTCCCCGCTTTATAAATTAGAAATTATAAGATTGAGTGCAAGGAGAGTGTACAATGTACAATGATGAGGTAGATAATCTCATTTGTACAGCTGAAGATTGAGTGCAAGGAGAGTGTACAATGCACAATGCGTGCTAATGTACACTCGCGCGGTTTCTTAATTCCCCGCTTTATAAATTAGAAATCACGAAATTCTTGATCAGACAATGGTTTAAAGGGCACCGTTGTAAATTATATATATTACTCTATTAATGGAAGGTCACTTGAAATTACGCTTACAGCCCCTTTTACTCATTCTCTTGCAGTTCTGAGCTAATATGTTCTTTTTTAGTAGAGTAAATAGTTATTAGTAGTTTATATGGGCTTCAACTATGGTAATTATGAAAATAAGCTATGGAAAGACATATTTGTAGGTATTCTAGATTTGATTGAATAAAACTGTTTTTATTTTCAATCTTTAGTTGCCTAATGATCCAGCTCTGTTTTCTGCTGTAGAAAGACTTGTTGCAACCATTTGACTTCCTGAAAAACAATTAACTTTTCAAATTTGAATATCTAGTGTTTCCTTTTTTTTCTTTTTCATCAGTACAATGAAGACAACATTGGATTTCAATTTTGATTTTAATCAGCATGAATTCACTAGAAACATCGAGAAAAAGAGAAGCTGTAAATTAACAGCTTCCCATTGTTTAAAGTTTGTTAGATATTAGGAGATAATTTCTGAGATTACCTTGCATCACGTGCATTAAAACTGAGAAAATTCTTGACAAGAATAATGTTGGGATATTGTAAGATAACCCTGAAAAAAGATCATTAAATATTGTAAAATAACCCTAATATATTGTAAAATACCCCTGAAATATTGTAAAATACCCCTGAAATGTTGTAAAATACCCCTGAAATAATGTAAAATACCCCTGAAATGTTGTAAAATACCCCTGAAATAATGTAAAATAATCCTAAAATGTTTTATGAAATATTGTAAAATAGCCCTAAAATATTGTAATATACCCCTGAAATATTGAAAATAAACCTAAAATATTTTATGATAACCCTAATATATTGTGAAATTACCCTAAATTATTGTAAAATGACCCTAAAATATTGTAAAATAACTCTAAAATATTGTTAAATAACTCTAAAATATAGTAAAATAACCCTAAAATATTGTAAAATAACCCAAAAATATAATAAAAAATAATCCTAGAATATAGTAAATCAACCCTAAAATATAATAAAAATAACCCTGAAATATTGTATAATAAGTCCAACATGTTGTAAATAACCCTAAAATATTATAATATAAGCCTAAAATATTGGAAAATAACCCTAAAATATCGTAAAATAGGTTTAATATATTGTAAAATAAGCCTAAAATAACTTGAAATATACCAACATTGAACAAAATAATACTAAAAGATCATATTTTTCCGAAACTTCGATAAGAGATAAAATCATTTCATTTCTCTAAAATATTAAAGGGAAGAAGTATATATCAAATATGAATCAACCGTTAATTCCAGATTTTTTCCAGGTGAAGGCATACTATTGAACAAGGATAAGACGTTTTCCCTTTTCTGAAAACCATACTGATCGTTTCGTTAACAACGTAAAAAACCAAATCAAAACGATCGTTTCAAAATTTTTAAATTTTTTAAATTGAAATACAAAATAATTGTTTTTGATTTTTGTTATGTCGCTTTGTGAAGGAAGGAAGGTCGTTTTTGATATTTTGACGATCAGTAACAATATTTTTTTTTATTCGTTTATTAAAAACGGCGCCCAACCCTACCTGTGACTAGATATGTTAGTGTAGTTGATGAGAAGGCGAGAATTATTGCAAACCTTTCTCCCATCACATCTCCTATTCTACCATAGATAGGTCCACCCAACAGCTGACAAACTACAACAATATTTATATATATGATCCACCCACCCAACAGCTGACAAACTACAACAATATTCAGATATATAGTCCACCCAAAAGCTAACAAACTACAACACTATTTAGATATAGAGTCCACCCAACAGCTGACAAACTGCAACAATATTTCTATATATGGTCCACCCAAGAGCTGACAAACTACAACAATATCAAAATATATGGTCCACCCAACAGCTGACAAACTAAAACACTGTTAAGATATATGGTATACCCAAAACTGAAAAACTACAACTCTATTTAGATATATGGTCCACACAACAGCTGAATAGCTGACAAACTACAACAATATTTAGATATATGGTCCATCCAAGAGCTGACAACTAAAACAATATTTAAATATATAGTCCATCCAACAGCCAAAAAACTTCAACACTTTTTAGATATATGGTCCACCCAACACCTGACAAACTACAACAATATGTTGATTTATGGTCCACCCAACAGCTGACAAACTACAACACTGTTAAGATATATGGTCCACCCAAAAGCTAAAAAACTACAACTCTATTTAGATAAATGGTCACCACAACAGCTGACCAACTACGACAATATTTAGATATATTGTCCACCCAACAGCTGACAAACTACAACAATATTTAGATATATTGTCCACCCAACAGCTGACAAACTGCAACAATATTTAGATATAATGTCCACCCAACAGCTGACAAACTACAACAATATTCATATATATGATATATATGGCCCACTCAACAGCGGACAAACTAAAACAATATTTACATATATGGTCCACCCAACAGCTGACAAACTGCAACAATATTTAGATATATTGTCCACCCAACAGCTGACAAACTGCAACAATATTCAGACATATTGTCCACCCAACAGCTGACAAACTACAACAATATTTAGATATATTGTCCACCAAACAGCTGACAAACTACAACAATATTTAGATATATTGTCCACCCAACAGCTGACAAACTGCAACAATATTCAGATATTTTGTCCACCCAACAGCTGACAAACTGCAACAATATTTAGATATATTGTCCACCCAACAGCTGACAAACTACAGCAATATTTAGATATATTGTCCACCCAACAGCTGACAAACTACAACAATATTTTACTAATTATAGAACCGGAGTTTATCAAAAACAAGAAGCAGTTGAACCCCTCCTCTCATGCATGGAAGTTTAAGAGGGGTGGTTCAGCTACACCTACATTCCACAAGGTTCAACTACTTCTCTCTATTCGTTAAATATGGTCCCAGAGGTAGAAACTTTTGTTTAAGATATCGCTTTAAGAAATAAAAGTGGATCATTTCAAAATATTAAAGTGAAACTTTAAAGTGGGATTAGAAACTTTGCTGACAAATTTTACGTTCTTTCTAAAATTTGTTTCGGAAATTTTGAAAATTTACATTTCAGGAAATTTTGCGAAACATTTTTTAAAGATATATGAAATCTTTGATAAAGTTAAAATCCACAACTACAAAATAAAATATATTTAAGTTAAAACTGTCAAAAATATCTAGAAGCAAATTGAGACCCATAAAACTGTAGAAAAGGTAGACTACATTTAAACAATCAAATATGTATGTTTGGTTTTGTTATGAAGCAAATATTTTAACAAGAAGTTTGAAGTAAAATTAATAAGTTAGTAAGGGAATGATTTATTTATGAAAGATAACAAAAAATATAAAATTAAGTGTGTGAAGAGGAAATATTCAAAAACCTACGAAACTGAAGTTTGTGGGAATATTTCTCCAAAATTTTGAAAATTGAAATATAGGCCTACTTACACTGCACAAGTACATGTTACAATTAATATTAAGAAACAAAATTGAGTCTTACAGTTGTCTTTCTAATGCACAATTTAACATTTTCTTACTGTATTTATCATAATGACCTGAAAAGGCAGTTTGAAGAGTTCCGAATGTAACTGGGTCAGCTCCCAACTTTTTTGTAAGATACTAAAAAAATGTATTTATAATTTGTAAAATATATAAATCAAAAATAGTAATACTTACAGGAAGTGTACCAGACTGCATGAAAAAGCAGGCAGCATACATAAACACATTGAAGTGAGTAATAACAAGAATTTGCTTATTTTTCTTCTCTTCTAGCTTTTTGTTCACTTCCGATAATTTGCCTTCCTTTTCTAGTCTTTGAGCTTCAAGCCGAGAAAATTTTTCTAAAAAAAAGTTTAAAATTATCTTTCTTAGTTTTCTTATAAATGATATTATCTATTACAAGAAGATTTTGTTATTTCGAAAATACGGATTAGTTGCAAATTAGCAGAAACTATAATTTTTTTTCTTGGAATTCTCGTTATTTTTTAATTTTATTGATTGATAAATTTTCATGAAATTTAAATAAAAGAATAAAATAACTGAAATTTAGCATCATCAGATTTTTTTTGTGTTACTTTAAAGTTTGACATTTTGTTCATTACATTTCACTGAAATCTAGACAACTCTGAAAGTAAATAAGTCAGCCTCGACTTTTAAGAGTCGAAACACCTTGGCCTTTCGTTTTACCTCAGGCCAACTCCATTATATTTTTTGTAGCCCTAAACATATGCATTTTAAAACTGCAAAGCGATTGTTTTTAGCCTTTTTTTAATAGGAGTAATTGATAAAATACTGCTCGATTTTTGTGTGATCTGAACTTTTTAAAACATTTAACAAATACTATTTTAGAACAATGAGAACCAGAAATCTATGGAATAGGAAGACGACAACAAAGCATAAATTAAGCCAATTTGATGTTATTACAAATCAATCTATTATTAACCAATAGTCTAAAAATCAAGTGAAATGGGTCTGTTTCCACCGCACAATTTCTGTGTATCACGTATATTGGACTATTTAAATTCATAAACTAAGTCTGAAAGTTGTAATCCTAATCCTGAGTTTCCTGGTTCTCACTGAATCTACCTTTTAGAAAAGCCGTGGTTTCAGTGGTTTGTATTAGTTTTCTTTTGGAGACAACTTGTATTCCAGATTCACCTTATAAATACAAAATCAGGTAAAATCCTAGTAAAAAATTGATAGGAGGGGGGGGGGATCTAAAATCGTTCTCTAGGAAATTACCCCAATTTTTTATATTACCTGTAGCACCATCTAAACTTGTATAAATCACGTCTTTTTTCCCCATTTTTCAAACTCTTAATTAAAACAAAAAATGTACTTTGCAAAGATGTTTTGCATTTAAATTTCAGTTTCTAAAAAAATCAGCGTTCTACTTTTAGTAATTAATAATAATAGCACAATGCGATGACAGAAGGAGTAATAATAATAGACCGCAGACGTTGCAGACAGAGTACAGGTGTATTCTGCTTAAAATAGCTGAGGTTATACAGTTCGTACCTTAAACGTACACAGTAACCTCAGACTTAGAGAAAATATTTAGTAAATAAGATTAAATTACCAAAGAAGAAACAAGGAATTGGGGACGATCAGGGGCGTACGAGGGCTTTTGCTTAGGGGGGCACAATGTGCGCGCGTAAGCGCGGGAAAAAAATTTTTGGGTCCCCCCCCTTGGCAACATAGTGCCCCCCCTTATAAAAACACCTTTTTTGAAAAAATATTGATACCTTTTTAAATTTTTTTGCCCCCCCCCCTCCCACCTGGACTTGTTTTGTTCACCATAAAAATACACCAAAAAGACTACATTTTTGGGTGGTTACTATACCTTATAGAGTCTAAAAATTATTCCTTTGCTTGAAAAACTAACTTTTTAACTTTATAAATTTATCACTTAACTCCATCACAGCTAGACTCAAAGAAATTCGTAGTAAGATTCTACTGGAGACCGCCGTAGGGATTTTATTTTCACTGGAGGGGTTTAAAAAAACGCTTATTACAATTTAAAACTTTACGCAGGGTGAATTACATTCCACTGGAGGGATTCAGATGTCCTTCCTGGGGGGTTATAATTCCACTGGAGGGATTCAGTTATCCTTCCCGGGGTTTATAACTCCACTGGAGGGATTCAGTTATCCTTCCAAGGGGTTAATAATTCCACTGGAGGGATTCAGTTATCCTTCCTAGGGGTTTAAATTCCACTGGAGGGATTCAGATATATTTCCTAGGGGTTTATAATTCCACTGGAGGGATTCAGATATCCTTCCTGGGGGTTTATGCAGGGATTCAGTTATCCTTCCTGGGGGTTTATAATTCCACTGGAGGGATTCAGATATCCTTCCTGGGGGTTTATAATTCTACTGCAGGGATTCAGTTATCCTTCCATGGGGTTTATAATTCCACTGGAGGGATTCAGATATCCTTCCTAGGGGTTTATAAATCCACTGGAGGGATTCAGATATCCTTCCCAGTGGGGTTTATAATTCCACTGGAGGGATTCAGATGTTCTTCCTGGGGGTTTATAATTCCACTGGAAGGATTCAGATATCCTTCCTGGGTGGTTATAATTCCACTGGAGGGATTCAGTTATCCTTCCTAAGGGTTTATATTTCCACTGGAGGGATTCAGATATCCTTCCTGGGGGTTTATATTTCCACTGGAGGGATTCAGATATCTTTCCCAGGGGGTTTATAATTCCACTGGAGGGAATCAGATGCCCAGTAAACCAGATATCGTCGCACGACCAGAAGGTCGCCATTTGGGCGTTTTTCCCACGTGGAGTCGACATGGAATCTGGTCGAAATAATTTCAAAATTTTTTCGACCATGGACAACTACATATTGACATCATATCGACGTTGACATCTTAACCAATTATGACGTCATTTGCTTCGACCATTTCAACGTGGTATTAACGTCGTATTTACGACCGTCATTTGAGTATAGATTACCACTTTGTAATATCGTCGCATTTGTGACTTACCTTTTCCATCACAAATTTTTATAAGTATAAAGTTTGAAGATTTTTAAATGTCGTCTTTCAATTGTCTTTACTAGATTCAATTTCAAAACCAAATCTGGTACAAGAGTACGGGGCATTCCTCGCCGGCAATTGTTTATAAAAAAACGGAAAGAATTAATGTCAATGATTATAATTAACACATAAAACACTTTTTACGTTTTTTTACATTTAGAATCGTCCATAATTAACGTTAGTCTTAAATGTATAGTTTAATAAGACTAAGTTTTATTAAGGCTCAATTTTGTATAAGTTATATCAAAATAGTGTTTTAAAGATAAAATGGCACCAGATCGAAAAAACTACTTTCGGCCCAGGCGGATGATGCTTAAATCGGCTAAATTTGTATTTGCTAAATCTGTTTCGTACTAATAACGAGAACTTTTATAATTAGTTAAAAAAATTTCAACATTTTTTGGTAATTTCCTTGTATTCAATTTTTTCAAAATGACGATGGGGATCCAACAGTTTTCAAAATTATAAACATTAATATCTAAAATTATTACTTGATCAGACAAATTTCATTCTAGTTCCCTTGATCTGAGGATTGGTAGTATAGAACGGATGAAGGATGATGTTGTGGGACGGATGAGGGATGAGATGGAAGCTCTTTTATCTGAAGAGAGTTCTGGGGAGGAGGAGGAGGAGGATGAAGATGAACGGGATGATTATCAAAATGGTAAGAATACTTTTAATATTATCATTTTAATGTTTTTAAAGGGACTGTAAATCTAATTTCAAGAGACCCTCCATGAAAGATTACAAGACGCGATTCACAATGGTACCCTTTATTTTATCAATAATGTGGAAGATGTTGTTGTTTTTTCTAGGTTTAAAAGTGTTTCATTTTGACAACTCCTATAGTTATCCTGCTGTAGAAATTCGCAAGTCACTTTTGTAGAGAAATCCTAATTTCAAGAGAAAATAATCAGTTTTCAAAATGATAAATATATGATATTTAACTCATACTAAGAGTTGTGATACGGGCATTGCCATCTTTGCATGGAGGGTCATTTGAAATCACGCTTACAGTCACTTTAAGGGTGTTGTTGTAAATCTGACATGCCACGCTATAATTCCGCAGTCACTAAAAATTATGTCTACAAACTTTTTAAAAGTATTTTTATCATTTCCTTTGTTGAGAGGAAGGCTGAAAAGTTTTAGTTAAAAATCAATTTTTAATTTTGGAAATTGTCTTTCAACAAATTATTTGTTTAAAATATTTTTTATAAAGATCTGCACAATGGCAGTTTATAAACGGAGTTTTCACTTGTTATTCCAGAATTATAATAAATAAAGCTTGAAGATTTTTTACATTTATAAGTTATATTATTAGATTTTTGTTTTAGAAAACCTGGATATTTTCTTCATCCTGAAGTCAAGATTAAGAAGTCAGGATTAAGCCTTAAGCTCCATCAAATGCAGTCCTACAGATGAATTCAATTCATCTTCGATATCCCGCGGTGTTCATACCCTGCAGGGATAAATTTATCCTCAAATTTAGAAGTGCCCAAATTGGATATTGTGATCGATCAAGTGTTAAAAGATTCTACAAAGTTTCAACTTCTGATCCTACTTTATTCATTTGAAGAAGATGAAACCTACCTTATGCCTGAAACTGTCCAAAACTAAAACTTTACTACTTAATAAGAGGATGCACAAGTGTGACAAACATTGCACATATCAGTTTTATAAAAAAGAAATCCTGCAACATTTAGATAATTTTTCTATTTTTTGGAGGGCAAATTTAAAGCCATAGCAAATTCATGGGCATATACAGTGGCTTCATTTGTTTTATTATCATGGCTCGATACATACATACATGACACATGTGTCCCTGCATTTTTGCAGTGAGAACCAGAAATCTGTGAAATAGGAAGACGACTTTTAGACTCAAGTTATGATTTTAAATAGTTCAATGAACATGAAGCACAACAATGTTAATTTTATACTACTGAAAGTAAAACCATTTATAATGTAAAAACATCAAATAAACTTAAATATTGTTTTAATGTCGTCTTCCTAGTCCAATGATTATCTGGTTTTCCCTTTATTGAATTGTATTTTTAATCCTTTTATAACAAGGCCATTAATTCCAAAACGTTATTATTATTAACAGTAATTTTTATATTTATCAAATTTCTTTTTAAAATTTGTTGTACAAATTACACAGATAAGACAAAAGGTATTATTGACTTAAAGGTCAGAAATTTTTGCATATGTTTTTTATCTTGATACATGCTCATTTAACTCTTGTTTTGTGCATCAAGCAATATGTAAAAGGTTTAAACAAAAGAGTACATCTTTTATCCTATCTGTGGAATCAGTGATACATGATTTCATCAATATTTTATAAAAACCACAAAACAGTGGAATAGGAAGACAACTTTTAGACTTAATTTACAAAGTCCAAACAACAAGAAACACATCAAGTGTTCAGTGATGATTGCTAAAATGTCGTCTTAATATTCCACAGTTTTATGGGTATCACTGTAGTTTATCATTAATATTTAATATTTTAAGTAGCATTATTTGTTAGTTTAATGTTCATTTTTTTGTCTTTATCTTATTTATTTATAACAAAATATATTATTATTGACTAAGTGAATGCTTTAGTTAGGCTTTTAATGCACTGACAATTTTAATTTGCACTTGCACTGTCAAAATACTTCTAATATCGGGAATTATTGTGCTGTATCTCTGTATTTTGACACGGCAAGTACAAATAAAAATAAACAGTGTACATTTTTAGGGTTAATCAATAGTTTATTAAAGGTCGATTTATGGTCAGAATAAGGTTGCCCTGACCTTGATACATGGTTGAAATTTAGTCGCTCAAAGGTTATTCATGTGGCTGACATGTCGATTCAACGTCATTTCAAGGTAAAATTAAATGGTCGGAAAATTTCAAAAATGACGTTATGACAATGTTGAGGACGACGTCGATACAATGTTATCTAATGCGACATTGTAACAGCGCCACAAATAGTGCGATCCCACGTCGATAAGAGGTTAAACATGATAATATACGACGATATATCCACGTCAAGGTTGCAAAGGCAATGTGGAATCGACGCTTAGTCGATGTGATCTGGTTTACTGGGATGTTCTTCCTGGGGAGTTATAATTCTCCAACTCTTTTCAGCTACAATTTTCTGGGATTTGCTTGCACAAAAATTTCAATAATTTTTCAGTAGAGATGCTCAGATAGCCATATATAGGGTGTAAAGCTATAAGTGCAAGATCGTTAAGTCTGCTCTCCGTCATAGTACATCTTGTGTAATGAAGAATTCTTTTTAGAAGGCTAAAACTTTTCTCTCCTTGTATTAAAAGTGAATTTAGACAAATCCTTAGTCTTTGTCATTGTCAGGTGTTACTTTTTAAACGTAGTTTCCTTTTAATTTTGTATTTTCCAGGGGGGCAGTGCCCTGCCTAGAACTCCCAGGGGGGGCAAGAGGACTACTGCCCCCCCTAGGTATGCCACTGTGCCTGGCCTGAGGAAGGGAAATGCAAGCAGATGTAATATTAAATGAGCCTCCCCCATGGGTGCCCCCCTTCAGCCTCTCAGAGGGGGCACGCATAAAGGGGGGCGGGGGGGCTGGTTTTGGTCAAAATCTTCCCTTTAAAATGGACATTGCACATGCATGCCTTGTGTTTCAATTTTTTGGTGAAAATAGACATTAAATGTATTCTGAAATCTTTTCATTTTTGCATCAATTGTGCCTTTCTTTCAATTCAGGGGCTAATGAGGAAGGGGGGGTGGTGGCTCATTTAATATTACATCTGCTTCCCTTCCCTTCCTCAGGCAATCTATTATCTACATTTTCATTCTACACTGCATTGCATTTCACTAATCCAAACTAAAAGATTAAGAAAAGAAATAAATTATGTTTGACCATTTTTATGATACAATATGTATATCAATCTTTTGAAAAAACAGATATTTTTAAAGAAACGTTTCCATCTCTATTTTTCACCCCTTAAAGCTTACGTACCACAATATTAAAGGGACAGTAAAGGAAAAATGAAAGGGGGTATAGGCTGAAAGCTAATCACTTTAGCTCTTGATCGCGACCCATGAAAGTCATATCTGATGTTCCTGTCTCGAGAAATTGATAAAACTGTGTCAACTCTATACGAAAATTAATATATATACAATTTTGTATAAAAGTAGTAGGTTTAAACAGATCATATTGAGCAAATAAGAAACCAATCTGAAAACGATGATATCCCAGAGAAAGCTAATTGTAATTTAGGTTTACTTTTAAATTTGTTATTTCTATTTTCAATGGATTTCATTTATAATATTATTTTTACGTCCGTATTACTTGACCAGAAATTCCACCAATGGCAGTGCAGTAAAGTGGTCACGTGATAGAGGCGGAGACACATGACCAGCATACTGCTCTGCCATTGGTGATAGTTCTGGTCACGTGATTTAAGTTTCAGATTTTCAAAATTTTACATATATGAATTTTCGTATAATTTTAACACAGTTTTATATCAGTTTCTCGAGACAGGAACATCAGATAAAACTTTCATGGGTCACGATCAAGACCTAAAGTGATTAGCTTTCAGCCAATACCCCCTTTCATTTTTCCTTTACAGTCCCTTTCAGACTTTTAAGAGGGACTGAAGGGCTGGGCACGTACTCAAACTTTTTCTTGCCGTTTCATTAACGGTTAGGGCTAACCGTTAAATAGAAAAATTTCAGGTAGCTGTTAATTCTAATTCTAATTAGATTCAACTCCTTAAGTGTTTCCTCGAATCCTTAGTTAAAGTAACGGTTTGATCACATTAATCACAGGGACGCATATGAAGTAATAAAGTACCTATAAATGATCCGCAGGTTGAGCCTAGGATCAGTCTGTCCAGTAGAGGTAGAGGTACACGTGAGAGAGGAGGTACAATCTTTGGTCCACTGCTAAGTGGAGGTCATGAAAGAGTTCATCGACCACGCAGACTTAGGCTAAATAGGTTAATGTTAGCACAAGTTAATCATAGAACTCGAGAGTTTATCATGTTATTCACCTTTATAATAACAGATGGCTGCACCAGTGGGTGAGGTAAGAGGTAGGTCTCGAGAAGATGATCCAGTACAAGCTTTACAGGTCCGTCATGCTTGAGCCGGAGGAGAATATCACGACGAGGTTCCAAGTAAGATCCGTCGAGCACATCATCCAGAACACAGGTGCTCCGGAGTGCGAGGAAAGGGGGAGGCTATTGAGTAGCAACTAGGTTCAGTCTAATCCTAACATAATTCTTTGTTAAGATAAATAATGTGAGACTGTTACGGTTTAAGGTTTAGGTTCAAAGGTTCATTTTCACTAAATGTTCACCTGGTATATATATCATTAGGCTGAGCCTTACAAGAGGAACGTGGAGGAGACATGTTCCCCAAGCATCGGCTTCATGATGAGTAGATCTATGGTGGTGGAGTTGATCAGAAGGGCTTACTCAGAGATATCTAGGGTTCCATACATAAATCATCTGTGCAACAAAGATTTGGAGCAATCGATAAATCATTAGAAATAATATTTGAAATTTAAACAGATGTTTTATAGACCTTGATTAAACACAACCTGGGCAACTGCACGAGGTAAGAATAGGAAATCAACCCATTCTAATTCTGAAAGTAAAATATAAGGATAAATCTTCTTTTAAAAAGGAAAAAAGCTGGCTTTAACTACTTCTCAGGTATAAAACTTTAAGTTTAAGATATAAAACTTTTACATATATTCGATTAAATGAGAAAAAATGAGGTTTAAACGAGAATATATAAAGCTCAAAAGTTTAAGTCACTTGTAAAGTCTAGAGTATATCAAACTATTCACGGTTACATTGTTTATAAGTTGAGATAAGAGCTCCATGAATCCAGCCGACTGTCTTCTCTTCAGGGGAGTTTCTATCTGCTCGTCATGCCGCGTTTGGTTTGGAGATACCCTGAACATGACGACATTTAGATCCGTAGAGATCTTACAAGTATGGTAGATTTACTGGTGGAAGGAACTGTCAACGATGTAATGAGAGGTAAAAACGCAACAAAGATCATCAGAGATCTTAGAAAGTTTAAGAATAAAAATAAATTTATAAAAATGAAATAAAAATGATTCAAGTGTTCTAATATACAACCATAATTTCACGAAAATCAAAAATAATTGACAAATCAATGTTTGTGGAAGAACACTGCATTGAACATTGTAAATTCCAACTATCTGTGGTCCAAGGAATATTTAAGAGGCTCGGAAGAAGGTGTGAAGTTAACTGTGGTTCAGAAGGTTTGCGCCTCCCTCTTAAAATAACCTTTTTTGCATTTTTATTTCAAATTTACCTGATATTCTTGAAAGTGTTTTTGAAAAAAGTTTTTTTTTCTATCTGTTTTAAAATAAAATTTCCAGGAACTTCTGTCTTACTTTCCATCTTCATGTCTTTCCCCTGTACATAAACTGTAAAAATATCTTCTACAGTAGAACCTGGAAGAATTTCTACCTTGATGGAAACTGTTTCTTCTTTCATTTCAAACTCTTCCAATTTTATTTCTTTTGTTGTATTAATAGTATTTTTAAAATTTGTAAAATTAAATCTTTGTTTTCTGCCATTCTATCTGAAATATAAAAAAATAACTAAAATGTGAAATACTGAAAGATAAAAAATCATGTAAACGCTTTAAACGAGATTTCTTTACTAATGATACACAAAAAACTTTAATTATTAAACAAAAGCAATCCGGACTCAATCTTTCTAAATTAAATGTTTTTAAAGTTATTAAGGGTCTACAGTGTAAATAATAGTAATCATCAACTGATAAACATAAATCTGATCTAGGGTATGACAAGAAGGAAATATAAAAGGAAAGGATAAGGAAATTTTTCTAATACTAACATCAAAATTATTTGTTGATTTTCACTATTTTATTCCTTTGAATATGAAGTTAAATGAAAAGAAATAAGAGAATAGTGAAAATAAATAATAATGAATGAATAAATAGAAAGATAAATATATTGTGCTTAAACCTTGGGTTAAACAATAAGAAAATAATGAAGTTTACAGTGCAGAGCAAATTAACAACACACCCCTTTTATTATTATTATTATGTTTCCTCTTTTTATGCCGTTTCAGATGACTTGTGGAAGTGGCAGCGTGCATACATTTGTCACAAGGATATCTCACTCCTTCATGCTTATTTTCAATATGTTTCTTTAGATGACCAGCTGTAACGGCAGCATATTCACACTGGTCACAAGGATATCTTACTTCTTCATGTTTACTTTCAATATGTTTCTTAAGATACCATGTTGTAGTGGCAGCATATTTACATTGCTTACAGGGATATCGCACTCCTTCATGTTTATTTTCAATATGTTTTTTCAAAGCTCCTGCTGTAGTAGCAGCGTATTCACACTGATCACAGGGATATCTAACTCCTTCATGCTTATATTCGATATGTATCCTCAGAGAACCTGCTGCAGTGGCAGCGTATTCACACTGGTCACAGGAATATCTGACTCCCTCATGTTTAATTTCAATATGTCTATTCAGATAACTAGCTTTAGTAGCAGAGTATTCACACTGATCGCAGGGATATCTCACTCCTTCATGTTTATTTTCAATATGTTTCTTCAGCCTACTTTCTGTAGTAGCAGAGTATTCACACTGATCACAGGAGTATCTTGCTCCTTCATGTTTATTTTCAATATGTTTCTTCAGACTACTTGCTGTAGTAGCAGCGTATTTACACTGATCGCAGGGATATCTCACTCCTTCATGTTTACATTTAATATGTTTCTTCAGACTACTTGCTGTAGTAGCAGCGTATTCACACTTATCACAGGGATATCTCACTCCTTCATGTTTACTTTTAATATGTGACTTCAAAGCTCCTGCTGTAG
>NW_019396929.1:434704-470154 GCF_000591075.1 Eurytemora carolleeae | reverse complement strand
TGGACCACCCTGTATAAGTTTAATATATTTTAGGGGACCGAAGTATTGGTCAGGAGCTAGCGAAACTGGGTCTAGTCAAATATAAATCATAAAGTTTAGTTGAACTTTTCATTTACAATTTTAATTTGTTACATTTTCTGCAAAAGAAGAGCTTAAAGGCCTAATGAAAATTCAAATCATTTATAACATATTGTTCAAGAGTTTTGGCTGTGGATTTTAATCACAAAAATCACTATGATGTAATTGTACTGTCTTCCTGAATTGTACTTCCGATATTGTCACAAATTGTACCGTATGTGCGTATTGAGCAAAGCTTCTCGAGAAAATTGGCAAGAACCATTTGACATCTGCTCATTTTGTATCTATGCAAATCAGATTTGTCCAGAACTGCATTAATCAAGTATTGCCTTACTTCATGTCAAACTGTGCCCTTTGTTCTGTAATTTTTTAGTGAAATAAAATTATAATTTGAATGATTTTTAATTTGCACATGTAGTGTTAGGCATCGAGTTTTTAAGCGTATTCTGTTTTCCTAGAAACAAGGATTAAGAATACAAAGCTTATCTTACTTTTACTTTAGGAACATGCCAGTAAAGATATTGCATTTCTTTTCTTGAAAATGTCTTCTTATAATTTCGTATTAAAGGGACTGTAAATGTAATTTCACAAGTCAATTAAACAGAAAACCCACAAATGAAAATAAACAGTTTAAAGGAACAAAAACACTGAAATCTAATTTTTACTTAAGCAGACGGCTAGCTTCTACCAGGGAGTAGCGAATAGAAGGGAGATACAACTGACGCGGTTAGCCCTACCATATGATTATACAGGCTTTGCAGACGTTACTCCATTTTTATATGAAATATTCAAAATAGGTTATTGTATAAGCACTAAATGTACATCAGACTAATCACTTGAAATTGCGCTTATATTGCGCTTAAAGATTCTCCGGAATAGACATTCCGTAATATTCTATTTACCTGAATGATAAAGGTTACACTAGCTGAAGTGTCCATGAAACTTAAAAGAAAAATGAATTTTGAAAAATGTTGAACATTTTTTAGCCTATGCAAATAGGTTGTCAAGTACTTGACAACCTATTTGAGCCTATGATACTCCCTGGGCACCTATGGGTTCTCTAAAAAATGTCAGCCCATTCGGTCCAGAAGTTTTCCCAACTAAAGCTAATAATAAATATATATACGTATACAATATACATGAGAGAATTATTATCCCGTGTCATTTTCCTGTAATTTGAAAATCTTATGGGATATTAATACTCATAATTGTCCTGGGATATTATGAGAAAAATTTATTTATTTTTATATTTATTATGAGAAATAATGTCCAAGAAATTACTAAATTTTGCGGATTATAGGGTTTTTTTCGCGTTTTTTTTTTTGGTTTAAAAAGGAATAAAATTATATAAGCCTTGTGTACAATTTGGGAAATAATATTTTTGCCAGGATTTTTACTTAATTCAGTTTGTTGGAGGTTAAAATATAATGTCACAAGGCAGTTGCAGAAATGAATATAATGTAGAATTTTTTAAAACCTTTATAAAGATCCTTTTTCTTAAACGTCATGTAAATTTTTACTAATTTTATTTCGCTGAATTGTGAAAATAAATAAATTTTTTTAAAAAACAAAGACTATCCAAAAAACATTGGTTATGTCCATATTGCATGTTTCCCCACTTGGCATCAAACATTATCCCCCACCTATTCTGAAAATCAATACTATAAAAGTGTAAAAACAGAAAATAAAGAACACATAAAATTGCACTTATTTTGCTGTAAGATAATTTTGTCGGACACAAAAACACGTTGACACTTATGACGTCAGAATACAACGTTGTACTGAGAGTGTAATATTCTACGTTGCCATCTATTGTACTAGAATCTATTTGCCTTTTATCATCTTATGTAGAACGTAGAAATGTATACGTATTATTTTCTGTGTATTAAATTTCAATATTTAAAATTTAACAATTGTTATACCTTCCCTGCAGGATCATGTGACTTGCCATAACAAATTTGGGCCTGATCGGTTCAGCCGTTTTAAGGTCTATTGGATAGACTGACAAAAAGTAAAATACAGATATAGTTTATAAATGGTAACATTTCATTTGTTTAACAAGTTCAATTAATGAAAAAATAAATAAATAAACTGAAAAGTTATAATCAAATTTTCAAACACATGATTTTTCGTTTTTTTTTATGGTGAAAACCAATACTTTTTGTATTTTATTTTTTTATTCTTTAATAATGAAAACTAATAAGCATTTATATCATAATATTTGTTTAAAAAAGTAATTGATCTTTTGGTAATATAATACGATATTTTTATGAGGAAAAAAATGTTATAATGGAAATTCTTTAACGAGATGAAAGAATACATCAAGATTATTTCATCGAGGTTAAGTAATTTAAATTTAAATTTTCCTCTTCTTAGAGGGGGGGGGGACTACTTGCACCCCTCCCCTTTTCTTCAACTACATTATATACTTATTAGAGAGATGAGGCGACCATTCATTCTATAATGAACTTTTGAGATGAGTCGCATTCATATTCATATTCAAAGTTTTGAAATTTGCCGNGATTCCGCTTGGAAACATTGCACAGCGGGCCCGATTGCCTGATATTTGGAAACTTTGCACAGCGGGTCCGATTGCCTGATATTTGGAAACATTGCACAGCGGGCCCAATTGCCTGATATTTGGAAACAACCTATTGCAAGTAAAATATATTGAATTATTAATAAAAAAGGTGTTCTTCGGGTCAGGAAATTCATTTCTCTGATTAAAAAAATGTTACCTTGACCAGCACATCACCAGCCAGCTACTTCATAATATGTGTCATTCTAAATGATTTTTGTAATATTAAAACACTCTGATCAGCATGCTAGCCAGCTAATGCAAAAGAGGGTCAACCCGTTAAATTTTTCTGTCAAATTTTATGAAGTTTGGGTTTCTAAATCCATTTTTAAGGTCGAAATTTATGTTTGAACACTCTGATCAGCATGCTACGATAGTACAATAAAAGGTCAACTTGTTAAATTTTACCTGTTGCATGTCAATGGCCAATTTAAGTTTCAGGTCCAACCTTTTATTATGTTGAAAGGAAAAAATGTTATTTTTCTTTTCTTTTTTGTTGTAAAAAAATTACTTGTCTTAATTGTACAAATAATATTTGATCAAAACTAAACAAAAATAATTCATTTCTTTTAAAGTTTAAGAGCATCCTTTTTTAAAAGGAAAACTCGGCTAGATTTGTCTATATTTGAAAGGAAAACTCGGCTAGTTTTGTCTATATTTGAAAGAAAAACTTGGCTAGATTTGTCTATATTTGAAAGGAAAACTAGGCTAGTTTTGTCTATATTTGAAAGGAAAACTCGATTAGTTTTGTCTATATTTGAAAGGAAAACTCGGCTAGATTTGACTATATTTGGAAAGGAAAACTCGGCTAGTTTTGTCTATTTTTGAAAGGAAAACTCGGCTAGATTTGTCTATGTTTGAAAGGAAAACTCGGCTAGTTTTGTCTATTTTTGAAAGGAAAACTCGGCTAGATTTGTCTATGTTTGAAAGGAAAACACGGCTAGATTTGTCTATGTTTGAAAGGAAAACACGGCTAGTTTTGTCTTGTGGAGATTAAATAGAGTTTTTAGTGGAGGTTGAATATAAGGTTAATAGAGATTGAATTTTTTTTAGTGGATATTGATTATAAGGTTAATAGGGATTGAATAGAATTTTAGTGGAGATTAAATATAGGGTTAAAAGAAATTAAATAGAGTTTTTAGTGGAGGTTGAATATAAGGTTAATAGAGATTGAATTTTAGTGGAGATTAAATGTAGTTTTAGTAGAGATTATCTATAATGTTACTGGAGATTTAAGACGATTCTAGAAGGGACGGAATAAAGTAGAATTGAATATAATTTTAGTTCTGATCAGTTATAGTTTTAGTCGAGACTAAAAAAGTCGTATATTAATTGTGTGGATTAAATGTAGGTTAAGTGGAGATTGAATATAGTTAAGGTGGAGATTGAAATTTTAGTTTGTTGTGGAGATTAAATATTATTTGTCTATTTTTGAAAGGAAAACTCGGCTAGATTTGTCTAATTTTGAAAGGAGAACACGGCTAGTTTTGTCTATATTTGAAAGGGAAAACACGGCTAGATTTGTCTATATTTGAAAGGAAAACTAGGCTAGATTTGTATATATTTGAAAGGAAAACTCGGCTAGATTTGACTATATTTGAAAGGGAAAACACGGCTAGATTTGTCTATATTTGAAAGGAAAACTCTGCTAGTTTTGTCTATATTTGAAAGACAACAAGATATCAATGATGACCATAATCTACCGAGTACCTTTGTAATTGTAGCAAAGTTTTCGGACATTTTAAACAACTATGATTTTAATAAATCACGCAACCTCGAATTAAAAACTTTTTGACTTGTTAAATAACTTTTTACAACCTGAAACGATAAAATATGAAAAAATGAAGATTTTTCCACTAAATCTGTAATATCAAAGGTATACTTTGTTATGAAATTAAACATACAACTGCCTGTAAATCCTTTTCTTGCAAAACTTAGAGTTTAAGAAAAACGCACATTTAGCCGGGAAAAGAAATAGAGAATTTTAGCCAAAATATTTTTTTTAAATTCAATATTTTTATAGCTTTCTGAAAGTATGAGGCTAAGAAAAATAATTTCATATTTAAATTCGATTAAGTTTCGTAAAAAAATCAAAATTTTAGAAAAAAAAACAAGTTGGTCTGACATTATTTAATCTTTTCTCTAAAAGATCTTTTTTATTTTAGTTTTTAAAAACATCTGATCTCGGCATCTATTTAGTTATTTTTTTTTAAGTTCTACCGCTAAAATTATTTTTTGAGAAAACCAAACTTAAAGGTCGTTTTCACCTGCGGTCCAGTGTCCATTGGTTTTAAGCATTACTTTCATTTAAGTATTATTTAGTAGTTTCTTAAAAATTAAATTTCAATATTTAATATAGCTTTAACAATCAATATTGTTTTAATTCTAATTATCTAAAATGAATTTGGGGATAAAATGTTATGATAATTTAAGAATTTTTATCTTTTAACAACAAAGAAAAGAATATGTCTTAAGGGTTTTTTTCTTTCTAACTTGTTTTTACATTCATTAATATTCTTATTAATCATCTTTAATTTGAAGTATTCTTTTCATTACTGGGTACTAGTTGTCAACAATTTAGATTATTCAAAAATAAACATTTTGTTTAAGTTTTAAAAAAGTTGTTTTTGTTTTCTAATTATTTGTTTATATTTTAGTCCCTGGACGATTCAGATTTAAGTGGACAAGAAATTACAACCCTAGAACTTTTCCAGCAATCCAGTTTGGGTAATTTTATATTTTTGCAAAATTTACAGGACAGGATAGGACAGGACAGGACAGGACATCCGACTGAACAAAGGACAGGACAGAGGACAGGACAGAGGACAGGACAGAGGACAGGACAAAGGACAGGACAGAGGAACGGAGGATAGAGGACCGGTCAATTAAAAATTATCCTTTTTTATACAAGAAAAGTTGAACATAACTAAACAGAAAAAAATTGTCATTGTTAAACAAATATCACTATTTATCTTTCCATGGTCCCGACAATATCAGTCCAGAGACACATAAAAGATCGGAATTTTAAAAATTAACCTTGTAAACCTTGTGATTTTAGTCTGAGAAGCCTGAATGCTCTTGGAATCGGAACATTTACCTACAGTGAATCCCAGATATATTAATACATAACAAGTGTTTATATAATGTCGTATTACACATTTAAGATCAAATGCCGCGGAGAAATGAGTTTAATTTTAATATATCAATTGCATTTATACTTCATGGCTATATTAAACTCATATTTCCGCGGCATTTCATCTTAAATATGTAATACGCCAATATAAAAAAACTCTTGCTTTGGATTCATATATCTGGGATTCACTGTAGTTATCGGAAATGTTCTCAATTTCAAACGAGTCTCCTGAACATAACTTACCGTTTTATGGGAGTCTGGAAAGAAATCATTATCATTGGAGTACTATTTGAAACCCACTTTCATTGCAGACCCCCATGGACATCTCGTTTGAACCTCCATGGTCCCCATATTTGGGGGTCGCTAACGAAAATATGGGGGTCTCCAATGGAAATATGGGGGTCTCCAACGAGAATCTGGGGTTTGCCAACAAGATGTCCATTGGGGGTTTCCAATGATAGTGTGACTCCAATGAAAGGAGGTCTCCAATAGTACTCCAAAGATGATGATTTCTTCTCAGACTCTTATATGGACCACCCTGTATAAGTTTAATATATTGACTCTTATATGGACCAATGGACCACCCTGTATAAGTTTAATATATTTTAGGGGACCGAAGTATTGGTCAGGAGCTAGCGAAACTGGGTCTAGTCAAATATAAATCATAAAGTTTAGTTGAACTTTTCATTTACAATTTTAATTTGTTACATTTTCTGCAAAAGAAGAGCTTAAAGGCCTAATGAAAATTCAAATCATTTATAACATATTGTTCAAGAGTTTTGGCTGTGGATTTTAATCACAAAAATCACTATGATGTAATTGTACTGTCTTCCTGAATTGTACTTCCGATATTGTCACAAATTGTACCGTATGTGCGTATTGAGCAAAGCTTCTCGAGAAAATTGGCAAGAACCATTTGACATCTGCTCATTTTGTATCTATGCAAATCAGATTTGTCCAGAACTGCATTAATCAAGTATTGCCTTACTTCATGTCAAACTGTGCCCTTTGTTCTGTAATTTTTTAGTGAAATAAAATTATAATTTGAATGATTTTTAATTTGCACATGTAGTGTTAGGCATCGAGTTTTTAAGCGTATTCTGTTTTCCTAGAAACAAGGATTAAGAATACAAAGCTTATCTTACTTTTACTTTAGGAACATGCCAGTGAAGATATTGCATTTCTTTTCTTGCAAATGTCTTCTTATAATTTCGTATTAAAGGGACTGTAAACGTAATTTCACAAGTCAATTAAACAGAAAACCCACAAATAAAAATAAACAGTTTAAAGGAACAAAAATACTGATATCTAAAGACAGAGCTCTTACAAAGAGGGTCACTTGAAACTGCGCTTTAAGTTTCTCCGGAATATAGATTCCGTAATATTCTATCTACCTGAATTATAAAGGTTTCACGTTAGCTGAAGTGTCCATGAAAATTGAATTTTGAAAAATGTTGAAAATTGTTTAGCCTATGATACTTCCCGATCACCTATGGGTTCTCTGAAAAATGTCAGCCCATTCGGTCCAGCCGTTTGCCCAACTAAAGCTAATAATAAATGTATATATGTATACAATATACAAAAGGGAAGAGCTTTTATTCCGTTTTGAGAAAATTAATATCCCGTGTTATTTTCCTGTAATTTGAACATCTTATGGAATATTAATACTCATAATTTTCCTCGCACTTTATGAGAAAAATGTCCAAGAAATTACTAAATTTTGCGGATTTTAGAGTTTTTTTTAACGTTTTTTTTTGGTTTAAAAAGGAATAAATTATATAAGCCTTGTGTACAATTTGGGCAATTATATTTTTGCCGGGATTTTCTGTTGTGTGCCTGCTGTTGCAATTGGGAAATATACATCCTTCAACGACTGTTTCCAGCGGGCCTATTATCATTTCATCTTGAGAATCTTGTTTTCTAGCCGTCAACAAGTCTATTGCTCCAGACTTATGTGTTTTCAATCAAACCTCATCTTATTGAAGAGATATTGAGAAGAACAAAAAGGTTTTGAAATTCTAATATGTGACTGCAGGATAAATTTGCTTCTCTAGGGTCATGTCATGTCCCACACAAAATTTGGGCCCGATTAGTTAAGACGTTTATTGGATACAAATAAACATTCAGACAAAGAGAAAACAAATTTATATACAGTGAAACCCTTAATAAAGAATACATCGAAAGAATTCATCAAATGTCGTATTCTTCACTTTCTGGTAATGAAATGTTGCAGATATTCAGTTTTTTAATTAAATGATTATATGGAACCCTTTAAAACTGTTCCCGCATATTCATGACTATTTATTTATTTTCGCATTTACTGAAATTTACGAAATATAGTATAAAACTCATTTAAAAATTGTTAAGACGACATTTGATAAATTCTTCCGATGTATTCGTTATTAAGGGTTTTACTGTACATACATACTAGGCTTTAAGGGCGCTTCGCGCCCATCTTTTATTTCCTTTGTTAACATGGGGGGTTCTCCGTACGTTAACAAAAATTCTCCTTGTAAATAAAACAAAAACAAAAAATTTCGCAGAGTTATAAAAAAGAAAATTTGATCACCCATAAACCTTCCCTGGGGTCTCGCGAGATTTCACAAAAAGTTTGGGTTTGATCTGTTAAGCCGTTTTGACGTTTATTGGATACAAACCAACAAACAGACAGACAAGCTAAATTTATATATGATATAGATTACACATCAGGTTTATTTTTTGTTACAAATTAATATAATTCATAATAAAAAGTTAAGTAGGGTCGAATTATTGCAAGAAATATATAAAAAGATTGATTTTTGAAGCTATAAACACCAAGATCGTTAAAATAAATTTGGTTAAAAAAGCAGTGAAAGTTAAAACAGATATAATGTAATAGATAATGTAATATAATAAAATAATCTTTTTTAGAAGAGTACAGTGAAAATACAGTTAGCTGAAACAAAATTCACGTTTTTTTCAAATACACCGATTTTTGAAAGAACAAACCCTTATTATTTCTTCCCTATATCTTTGCAACATATCTTTACTTATAAAGGATGAAGCATTGTCCATAATATTTTTAGGAAAGGTCAGAAAATTTGAACGTCCTCTAAATCATTCTTAATGAGATTTGTTAATTAAACACAGGGGTAAGGAGGGTTCCCCCTTAACTCTTCTGTCAGGACTAAGCTATAGGTCAAGATTTGAATGGATATTTCTTAATTAAGGGTACATCAATACTTATAAAACTGTACAGGCCTGTGTAAGTGAGCATGAAAAGGTAAGTTTGCATGTTTTAATATAAAAAATGTAATTGAGCACGTTGTTTTAAAGTATAAAAAGTTAAGTTTACATGAACTAATATAATTAAAAGAAAAAGGTGAGTGTGCATGTTGTTCTTACAAAATAATTAAGTTAATATCAATATTGATCTATGTTGAAAAGATCGATATAAGGAGCGTGTAAGAATGAATATTCTTCAACTAGTGTAATAATTTCCATTCTTTAATACTTGGAGCGTGTAAGAATATACATTCCTTTATAAAAAGCTGCTTTTTTTGGTATGCAACAATTTTCATTTAATCCCGCCGGGATATTTTCATTGAAAGATACTTTGAAAATCTACAAAGGCAAAAAAAAAGAAATCTTGCGTCTGCGCAGTCGGACTGTAAACAGTTCCTAAACTAGTTCTTTCACAATACATTCCGTACAGATCTTCAGGGGGAACTCAGAAATACACAGGGGTGACAAGCAGACTTTCTACACGCAGCATGGCTAGCGTAACACCCCTTTTCTCTTGTTGCAACTAATACTTTTTAGAGAGATGAGCAGGCGCGTACACAGGATTTTAGGGGGGGCAACATTTTGTGCGAAGCACGAAAAAATTTTTTGCCCCCCCCCCCTGGAATTGTTTTGTTCAAAAAGTCAATTAACACCATAAAAATACACCAAAAAGACTACATTTTTGGGTGTTACTAACCTTATAGAGTCTAAAATTTATTCCTTTGCCCTGCCCCCCCTGGAACTCCCCTGGAGATGAGACAACCATTCATTCTAAAATGAACTTTTGAGATGAGTCATATTCATATTCATATTCAAAGTTTTGAAAATTTGCAGACTTGAAACACTGACACACAAGTATTCATTTTTGTCTTGGGGAGTGGAGAGGGGGGTAATCTTATAGTAAGAGAAGGGGAGGGATGCATTACGCATATGTTACGCCCTCAGGCAAAGGGGGGAGGGATGGGATTTATAAAACCGGTTTAATGACGTCATCAAGTTCACAACGACTATATAGTGCTTGAATGTATAGTATAGGCAACTATAGCAGACGGATTTATAAAACTTTAGTTTGGGCTTGCACTTGCAGGCCGTAGTTTAAGCACTGAGATTGATAAATAGAAATATCAGCTGTGAATTCAAAATATAAAAAATAAAACAACTCGATCTATTAAATATATCTATACAACTTATATATATAATACTAATATACAACTTCTGTTGTCATTATAAGACTAGCATGAGGAGAATGAGACCTGTGTGTATTTTGTGCCTAAAGAAATCGTAAATGTAAATTGCAAATTCTCTGCGTAAACAATATACCACGGCAAACAGAAGGATCGAAGGTGAAATTTGTCTAACATTACTAGTTCAACTTTGTAACTTCGTAGCTCTTCTAAATTTGATTTTATTAACACATAAGAGAATAACAAGGTAATTTCTAAGCGAGTTTTATTTTGAATTGCGGATTATACTCATAAACGGGAAAGTGGGTTTTGTCTCGAAAATGCGACAATTATTCAAATTCAAATTCGAAAATGGAAAACTTGACATTGTCTAGAAAACGGTCAAGGGTTTTGATATATAAAGAACTCCTTTTATAATTTTGATTCAAGAAAATAGTTCAAAATTCGGAATTGTTGTCCTTGTGATGCTTAATAAAATGTTGGTAATAGTTTTTACTATCGACTTTACTCCCAATATGGGCCGGGATTTTAAAACCCCAGTCTTTCAATCAAGTGTTAGTTTTGGAACTAATGTTCTCTGAAAATATAATCTGATTTATTTACTGTTTATAGTGTCAAGCATGCCGGCCTTCATTTTATACAACAAATACATATTTATATGATCCAATACATAGTTTGATGTACCATCTATATTTATACTAGGCTTTATGGGCGCTTTGCGCCCATGCTTTTCTGTCTGTTTGTATCCAATAAACGTCAAAACTACCGAACTGATCGGGTCCAATTTTTTTGTGGGACCTCGAGGGACCCCAGTGAATGTTCATGAATGATCGAATTTTCAAATATTTGCTCTAATAAAATTTGATTTATGAATTTTTTTCATAAAATCTGCAAAATTTTTGTTTAATATAGCTGGCCAAACGGCTGAACCAAATTGGCTACATTTTTTTAAGGAAACCATGGGTACCCCGGGAGCGACATGTACAAACATGTTTCTAAATTAACTTATGTATAATGGGAAAATTTGTCAATTTGATTAACACACTTAACATTTTCAAATTCAACAGATTTCAGAGATAATGCTTCAAAAAGAGTCAACAAGGAAGATATAATAGAGTTAAAAATATATATTCTTTTTAAGATCAGAATCAATGAATATCAAGAAATAGTTGAACTAGTTACACATAGTTCAACTTTTTCTGACTATTCAATATTCGTTGAAGCCGACCATAATTCAGGCAAATGTTTCTTAAATATTATGAAATAGTACTGCATGATAAATATTTAATGCTAATTCCTTCCATATTTAAATATTAAACTAAGAACAAATATGATTTCACGATTAGCACTATTTAGACACATTTTAGATAATCTTTCATTTTACATATTTATATGGCCGAAACAGTTTAAGACAGCATTTTATCTTAAAATCAGTAAAAATATTTGGTTCGAATTATGGCTCGAAAAATTGTAAAGGAACTGAGTTTTAGCAACAAAATCAAATTTTTCAAACCATAAATCTTTAAAACCTGATGGTGTAAATGTTTGATATTTTAAATAGGGATTAACAATTTTGAGTTTGAGGCGAAAACTCAGTTCCTTTTGACAATCTCAAAATTCTCTATGAGGGAGGGGACAATGTTTTTACATTTATGTAAGTGATCATCTCTAATTTGGCTAAATTTTTTTTGGAAAAAATGTTATCCTAAAATCCTGTAACCTTTTGTTCAAAAAAATTATATTTTTCTGTATATTCTTCGCCTTCAAAAAGGGGTTGTGGACGTTGCAGTTAAATAGAATGTGATGTGAGCATTAGTTCATGCAACACTCCATGCAAAGATTGCGATGCTGTATTCACAACGGTACCCTTAAAAGCTTTGTCTGATCAAGTATGAATTAGATATGCATTATTTTTATTTATTTAAACGGTTTAATTTCATTTGTGGTTTCTTGTGACTTGTGCTTTTCTTGCTCATAACAAATAGTGGAGAAATTCACAGAAATGAACACTTTTCCTGTCAAAAAAACAACTATAAAGGTTTCAAGGGTACCGTTGTAAATCGGGTATTTATATCTTTGCAAGGAGGGTCACTTCAAAGCATGCTTACAGTCCCTTTAAAATGCATAATTTAGTTTTTTATTGTTGTCTAACTATCTAACTATATAACTATTTAACTATTTAACTAACTAACTAACTATCTGATGGTAGTTTACCAGTACGCCAGTTATCTCGACTAGGACCAGAGGAGACCAAACAAAAATATGATAAAGAACACTCAAGGTATAGAAATACAAAACTTAATATAAACCATATTTTTCCATTTTGTTTATCTTTGCAGCCTGATTATGTAAACCTTTGATATTAAAAACTTTAACATTTATGATCCAGGAGAATTCAAAGGTTTGAAATATCAAAGATTTATGACATCAGGTTGCAAAGATATATCATTAGAAAATTAGAGTTGTAGCGTAGTAAATTATCCCTGTTTAAAAAAAAAGAGAGCATTTATCAAATTTTAAAATTTTGGATAATTCTAAATTTGTTAGTGTGCATATATACTTTTATTAAAACCAGTACACGTGCCACCAACCCATTTTAAATTTAGTTCTTATTTTATTTCAACGAATCATGTAAAAAATATTCTAGAATGTACTTTTTTCAAAATTATTTTCAACCAAAAAATTCCTTTTAATCATTTGAAANTTTTTAATCATTGAGGTAGAGAGAATATTTTATTATAAATTTCATGAAATTGGAACTCACTTTTTTCTCATTTATTATATAAATTTCATGAAACAGGAACACACTTTTTTCTCATTTATTATATAAATTTCATGAAACAGGAACACACTTTTTCTCATTTATTATATAAATTTCATGAAACAGGAACACACTTTTTTTCTCATTAATTATAAATTTAATGAAACAGGAATACACTTTTTTCTCTATTATCATATTAAACATGACAAAAATTTAAATGTTAATAAAAACCTTCATAACATTTTTTATTCTTGGAAATCTACGCATCAGGGAGGTTTGTACTGTGAGTAAATTTCCAATTTTCGGATATAAGGCTTTACGGAACCTTTCCTAGTTCCGTAAACGAAAACTAACGGAAAGTTCAGTTAACGTACGAAATGTACTGTTCATGAAAAATGTCGGAAAAAATATTTGAAAGAACCATCGTATGTTTTTTTTTAAAAAAAGGCAAGCATTAATTTAATGGGGTAGATAACATGAAAGGTATTTAAGAAGAATCGTTATCTTATTCAAGGTTCTTAACGTTGACTTCTGTATTTTCAGAAATTAAAACCCCAGAACAATTTATAATATAAAAGTACAATTTTCGTTTGCTAACTTAACAGACATGAAGGTATTTAACGAATATTTGGTAAATATATCGTTAAAAAAATTGAGATCGTTAAAAAAGGGCAATTTCATGAACGAACAGAAATTATTCGTTACTTGATGTTAGTAATAAAACGACCGGCTACCTGATGAGCATGTCATTTCTATTAATTTATCAAACTATAAGATGTTGATATCTTTAAAGGGCACACTTGTGAATCGGACATACTCTTTGAAATGGAGGTTCACTTGAAATTCCAACACCAATCCCTTTCACTCATGTTTTTCATTTTTTATCACTGTTACAAATATTTTAGTTTTTTTAAGCAGGAAAAACCAGCATATTTTTTTAAAGATTTAATTTGTATTGAAGATTGTTAACATGATAATTCCGGGAAGAAGAGGCTGTGAAAGAGAAGAATGAGAAGGTTAAGTTAATGAAAAGAATGAAAAAAGAAATTGAAAAGAAAACTGAAGAAGATTCATCTATCCTACCCACGGCTCCGTTAATGGGTAATATATAAATATTAAACTTAAATACTACTTAAAAAAGTGTCAAATTAAAAGTTAAATTAGGTGTTTATATTCTGCAATGTTTGGTTTATGTTGATTTTAATTTCTCGTAAGTATTCCCTTTAAACCTTTTCTAAAGTATACACTTATCTATTTACTGACTACAAAAACAAATTAAGTTGAAACGTTGCATAATCCGAACCAGTACTAGGCTTGCCTGGTGAGGTGTTTACATGTACCAGCCTGACTATTGTACCCAGTATACGCATAGTGAAGCTTTGTTAATATGAAATTACACAAAGTTATTTACAAAGTGTTATAATTCATAATTAGAAGTTAAAAATAAATAACACCGGTATTTTTGTGAGAAATATATGAATTGATTTTTCTTCTGAGGTAAACGCCAAATCTCTAAAATAAATCTGGTTATAAAATCAGAGACAAAGATCTCTAAAATAAATCTGGTTACAGAATCAGAGACAAAGATCCATAAAATAAATCTGGTTACAAAATCAGAGACAAAGATCCAAAAAATAAATGTAAAAGCAGAGAAAGTTGCTGACAGGCCTTCTTGAAAGTTTAAACAAATGTCCCCGTTGCATTAAAAAAATCACGGAAGACTGACAGAGAGGATTAAGTTCTCCAGAGTTCGCTTGTTAACTAGAATACAAAAATACTATATTTTGAAAAGAAATAAACACCGAAAATCAAGTATTTTTTCAAATTTTGAATTATTCATTCTTACAAATTTGTTTGCTCTGGTGATCAAGCATTGATCTCCATCTTATACAAATCTATAGATCAAATTAATTCCTCTTTGATTTCCCTGGGATAACTTTAAATGAGGGACCTGTCATAAGTGCCCATGCATTGGATATCGGGATCAAGTGTTCAAGATTAACGTTATTTCACACATAAGTTCTGACCTGTGTAATCACATTCTCAAATACCTTGTAAATACATATTAATTTACTTTGATCAAAACTATTGCTCTGTACTGCTTAATCCTCTTTGAATAATTCCAGCTCTTAATGTCTTAATGCTCTTAAGAGATCAGAGTTAAATCTCAAGCTTTTATAAAATTTGCTTTTGTATGTGTTTTCTACAGAGTATTGTGGATTCATTCCGAATTAGTTATTTTTCCACGTATTTTGTCACCCTTTCAATTTAATAAAATAATTTTCACATGAAAAACATTATTCCTGAGATGGAATTTAAAGAATTTGAGCCGCGGTTTAAATCTGCCAAAACACGGTTTAAATTAAGTGCCGGTTTAAATCTTGAAACATTTGATACAATTTTAAGTGGAAACAATCATGTTTAAGCCGCGGCTTAAATTTAAACCATTGCTCAAATTCTTTAAATTCGGCCACTGGACTGGACTGGAATAATTCAATTTTTTAAAATATTTTTTTTCAGAAGAGTACAGTGAAAGTACAGTGAGGTGAGAAAAAAATTCATGTCATAAATTTTTTTTTTAAATTGTCTTTTTATAACCTTTATAGATCTAAAGGGTTAAACAAAAGTTGTAAAAAGTTTTTTTTTGTATGGACACGCGCCACAAACCCTTATTATTTCTTCTCTATGTCTTTACAACATGATACAAGACCAAAAGGTCAAGGTTTTAAATACAAAGTATCAAAGAATTAGGAAATTATTGTTTGTCAGTTCCCTTCATGATCAGGGAACTGAACAACAAAAATTTTTTTTTATCCTAAAACTTTTATCTCAGCTTTTTAAATCCTTTATATTTGTAATGAATGTTGTGGACCTTTGATATTTCAAACTATTAAATGTGCTAAGTCTAATAGTTTTAAATAATATAGGTTTATACCCCTACTAACTCGAAAACCCAGCTTTGCTTGGAAACAAAGTTTTCTTTCTAAGAGTCAACCTATTCAACTTTTAAACCATACTAAGAACATTCCTGTAGTTCTACAGAGTTCCACAATCAAAAATTTAGGCAAATCGGTTAAGGGGTTCCTGAGTTATGATCGGACATACAGTATAGATATTAGATATAGAAGGTTGGAGGCAAGTAATCAGTTCCTTTACTTAAGCTTATATACTGCAATCAGAGGATATAAAGTTGGAATTTCTGTTCGCTTGTTTGTCCGATCATAACTCAGGAAGCCCTGGACTGATCTGCCTCAAATTCTGATTGGGGAACTCGGGAGGCTCAGGGGAATGTTATTAGCTTGGTTTTGATATTCTAGGTGGAGAGGATTGACTTTAATAGCGAAAGTTTAGTTTCCCGCTAAAATCGTTCAAGTGCAGTGCGGGTAAACGGCGGGAGAAACGTTTTAGTAACCCTAGGAGCGTTGGGTTCCCAAGCTTGTTATATAATATTTCTAAAAAAACCGTCAGACATTATTTTATTTTTATGTTGATTAGGAAGCGTAGAGAGAAAATAGAAGAAGAAAATGATAAGGAAGAGATTTTGTTAAAAGGAAACCAACATTATTATTAAAAATTCAAAATGTGGTCTGCCAATTATGTACGTTCAAAATTAAAAACTTAAAACTTAGTAAATCTTATCAGTACTAAGAAATTAGACCCCATTTTAGTATTGGTTATGGTTAGTGGATCATGATGACTACCAAAGACCTGCAAAATTGGATCTGATAGGCAAAAAATTATTCTTTATCATATTTTAAATTGAATGAATATTTTTATTATATTTGTTAAATGTTTCCTGAATATCTCAACAGCATATTTTCTGATTCTTCCCTTTCAAAAGTGACTCATTTTGAAATTTTACTATGAGTAGTGTTCTGTTCAAATTGATTTGATAAAGAATATTTGTGTATAGTTGGGTTTCTTCGATTTTTAAATTATCTGAGGTGAGTGAATTGAATTATCAATAACATTTTGAAATTTTGAACATCTATGTCTCAGAAAAAGAGATATGAATTGGAGAGGAAGTATTTGGAAGTTGAGTCGGGGAGGGAAGAATTGATTGAGGGGGTAGCTTGAGATGGTAGAATATATAAATATATATAGGATTCTTTGTGTTTAACCAGCAATATGATGTTCTCTCTCTCTCATGAATCGATGTGGTTGCAAATTAAAGAAGTATATTGATCAGATCTGGTCACATAAAGAATACAGGGTTCTTTGCACTCGCTTTGACCGCGAGGGTGGTACGCGGGTCGAACAGTTCTTTTCTTCTTTGTAGAGTTACATCATGAATCCTTCCTCTTTACTGGTTCTATATCGACTGTGTCTAGCCTGCTTTTTGCAGATTGCCAAATTCAGGGCAAATTTAAAGATAGTAATATTTGACAATATAAACACTTTTAGGCTTAAAAAAGATATAAAAGTGAAAACATGAAAACATATTAATAACTTTTGTTTCAAGGGATCTAAACACCCCTTTAGCTAGGCAGCATAATACTACGCAAAATATTCTTTATCAAATCAATTTGAACAGAACGCGACTCTCCAATTCATATCTCTTTTTCTGAGACATCTATATATGTTCAAATTATGACCATTTTGTTAAAGTTATGAAATTTTGCAAAAGATGAACATTTCATGAAAATTATGCTCGACCAATTTATAGAGTACTAACTTAACTGTCTTAAATGTTTTTATTTTCTCAATGTTTTTTATTTAAGTTCGTGTACTGCAATATTTGGAATCTGTCTTTCTCTCTACTTTCCACTTAGGAAACCAAACCAAATCATACCAAACCAAATAAAACCGTCCAAATCAAACTAAATCAAATCAAACCAAATCAAACCAAATAAAACCAAACTAAATTAAACCAAATCAAACCAAATCAAACCAACCCAAATCAAAACAAATCAAACCAAATCAAACCAAATCAAACCAAATCAAATCAAACCAAATCTTACCAAACCAAATCAAAATAAAACCAAATCAAACCAAATAAAACCAAATAAAAACAAACCAAATTAAACCAGATAAAACCAAATCAAACTAAATAAAACCAAAGAAAACCAAATCACTTTAAATGAATTCAAAATTAAACAAACAAAATCAACCCAAATCAAATCGAACACAAAAAATCTAACCAAATAAAATCCAATAAACCAAATCAAATCAAACAAAATCAAATCAAACAAAATCAAACCAACTCAATTCAAATCAATAAAATTTGGTTTGGTTTGGTTTAGTGAGAGTGAAGAAGATATTCTTGAAATTAAATCAAAACTTTCCCCGGAGCAGCAGGAAACCCTAGGTTGGAATATTCTGATTATAACACTAATAATAATAAAACTAATGTGTATCTATATCCCGAAATAACGTATTCGATCGGCGATGATGATGATGATGATGATGATGATGATGATGATGATGATGATGATGATGATGATGATGATGATGATGATGATGATGACGATGACGATGGCGATGACGATGACGATGACGATGACGATGACGATGACGATGACGATGATGATGATGATGATGATGATGATGATGATGATGATGATGATGATGATGATGATGATGATGATGATGATGATGATGATGATGATGATGATGATGACGATGACGATGACGATGACGATGACGATGACGATGACGATGACGATGACGATAATGATGACGATGATGATGACGATGACGATGACGATGATGATGATGATGATGATGATGATGTTGATGATGATGATAATGATATTGATGATGATCAGGCTATGTCCCGAGCTGGAAATTACCTCCTGCTGAATACAGATGGATTCTATTTATTAAAACAGGAGCTGGAATTATACAGGTAAAACCAGTGGTCCCTGTAAACATTAAAAAGACGGCCTACACCCTTCGGCTACACGTGTGGGGTTCAAAATGCATTTAGGTTTTCAAAACTGAGATATAGACAATTCTGAAAATTTAGACAACCTTGAATTTAAAGTGTCGTATCGCCTTGGTTTTTTGTTTTACCTCTGCACCAGCTCACTTATAATTTTTGTAGCTTTATACATATTTATTTATATCTTAAGGTTAAAAGAAGTAATTGTAAAATAACTGCTCGATTTTAGTGTGAGAGCGTGCACATCTTGGTTTTCAGTGAACAGTAGATAGTAGATAATTCTTTCTTTTTATTTTTTTTTGTATGCTTTTAATAAAAATTCCTTTCATTTGATGTACACTAAATTAACAGTTTTTTTGTTTGTTTTTAGTTAGCCTACCTACTGTGTACAGCAGTGTACATAATTATTGACAATATTGCAACCATGACATTTCGGTGGAAGGAATATGGAGAACTCACACATAGGTAGTGTACACTGTACAGGGTGTCTCAAAAAACGTGGGATTTAATTAAAGACGCAAGTTGTTGTTTTCCTCTCTTTGATAAAGCAGCATGTTCTGTTCACAACGGTGCTTTACAACGTTGTTTCTACCTGAAAATGGATTTTTTCAATTACGGTTCATTTTCGGTCCAATATAGTATTTTTATCAAGGTTGTATAATAAGGTTGATTACTCTCGATGCGCTCCAATGTACGGAAAATGACGTCTCCTAAGATAAATAGATAAAAATATAATATGGCGTTACTGATTATAGAGGCGAGAGTGACGTCATATTAGGTTTTTATCTATCTATCTTAGGAGACGACATTTTCCGTACATTGGAGCACATAGAGAGCAACCAATCTTATCATACAACCTTGATTTTCATGAACACCATAATTGTTGTATTCCAACGAAAAATTCAAAATGTGGTCTGCCAATTATGTACGTTCAAAATTAAAAACTTAAAACTTAGTAAATCTTATCAGTACTAAGAAATTAGACCCCATTTTTGGAAAGCTCTATAACACTGAAGACATTTTTTTAAGGCGCCCTGACACATTTATTAATTATTCAAATTCAACGACGATTGTCGTTTATAAATTCCTGGTTTTTCTTTGGGACATGTAGATTTAATATAGACTAAATGTAAAAATTCATGAAATTATGATTGTGAAACGAATGAAAAAATCATTCTTTTTATAAGATATTTTTAAATTTTTTTTCACATCTATAACTTGACATCTAAAAATTTAATATTTTTCTCATGCATAACAATCTTAAATAAAACTTTTAAATTAAAGGGAGTGGTCGCGAAATATGAAAGGGGTTATTTTCGCAAACACTCCCTTTAAATCAGAAAAAGATTAAAGGAAATTTCTAATTATTTCTTTTATTAGAAAATAATATTTTTAAACAAAAGAAACTAAATTTTTGCCAAAAACTTTCTTATTTCTTCATCTTCGCAACCTAAGCTGAAAACTTTAGAATGAGATATCATTAATCCTAATTACTTCATCTGAGTAACACTTTTGATTTTCTTCTTAAACCGTTCTTTCTTGGATATAATAGAGAAAAATCAAAAACCGGTTTTTTTTTTAATTTATGGAGTCCCTCCCGTTTCTGTATATAATCTTAAATGGCGCTAAAATTTATCAGCTTCATATATGCGACTCTGATTGGTTGAATTTTATACACTTTTCAGGATACAAGTACAAGATTAGGTTAGTCTCGATATTAAGAAAAATAGAGGATCAAGCATTAATCTCAATATCCACCATTCTAAAGTTTTCAGCTCTAATGACTTTTGTTTTTCAAAGTTTGGCTATTCGATTCTAGCCGAGTTCATTGTCTGAAATAACAACTGTCTACGTCCTCAGGTTGATAAGATATAATTAGATTAGAAAATTATAGTTTGTAGCGAGTAATCAGTTCCTTTCTCTCTAGACACACTGATGCAACGTCTGTTCTGTTTCTCTTCTGCAAAGCACGCTGGAAAATGCGCCTTCTTGCCGCGCTCAGCATTGCAAGCGCGCTTTCCCTTCATACCACGCACATCATTTTAAGGTTAACATTTTTTTAAAAAGAAATCCAAATATTTTGGGCACAGATTAATTCAAAATTATTAACTTTTATTTCGAATGTTCAAAAATATATAAATATTGTGAGCTATTCCTAACATTGTATTCCTGATTTCGATCAAAATGTTTGTAGTTGTTTTGCACAAGCACTCTTTGACACTATCACCGTGAATTTTTTTTACTTTTAATAAATAGAAATTTAAAGGATGTTTTGTAAAATATTTTCTTTATGCATAGAATATAGTACAGGGCGGTAAAAAGTCCGGTCTGTGTAAAAAAAATGGATGTAGAATCAAATGTTACACTTTGATATTTGTTTTTTTAACCTTCCCTAGCACTCGAACTATAAAAGTTATCGATAAAATTTTTTTTTCAGTGAGCTGGCCTTGAAAAATTGGGCTATTAACATGCGTTTTAACCCTATACCTATTCTCTAAGGTTTTTCTATACATAGATTTAGACCACCCAGTCTTTATAGGGTTAAGGTAGCATTTACAAAATATAAGAATTAAATAACGTTTAACATATTTATTATGAATGTAAAGGATAAATGAGAAAATCTAAATATTTTCTTGTCATGAATTCTAAATTAACTATTTAAAACTATTATTTTGGTTAGCAATGTCATAAAGTTTTTGGACAGAAATTTTCTCTTTATCAAGAAGGTTCAAATAATAGTATTATAGGTAATTTTATGAAACGTTTCCGTATAAACGATAAAATAACAAAAGAGAAGCCAGGATATAAAATTAATTTCAATTTTATTTTTTTTTTCAATTAAAGAAAATATTTTGGAAACATCCTACAATTTTTGGAGAAAATCCGGGAACAAATCAAAACTTTTTAGCACACGTGCTATAATGTACAGCTAAATTAACATTATAGCACGATGATTACTTTATAGCACGGTATTATAATATACATAATCGGATATACATTAATTTCCACCCTTTGGTGGTTATTTTTGATGGGGTCTCGGCCTTGATTTCCACGGAATGATGGTTGATCTTTTATTTATTTATTTATTTACAGCTAATTTAGCTTTTTTAGCACGATGATTACTTTATGACACGGTGCTATAATATACAGCCAATTAAACTTTATACCACGATGATTATTTTTAAGCACGTTCATTATGAAATTCACGATGAAGTGAATAAGAATGATAAAGTACACAATAGTTTCATAAAAGATTTAATTCTACTTTTATCTTTTTTTAAGTTAATAATTCATAATGCTAAAAAATTTGTTGGATTTTCATCATGAAAATATATGAATACATGACAAGAACGGGTTTACACCCTTTGCTAATGGTAGATGTCAAAGTCTACTACAGTCAACAAGAATGGGTCCACAGTTGGTGGATGTCAAAGTCTACTACAGTCAACGAGAATACATTGCTACTTTTGTTGAATCAATATGTATTCATAAGTTCAATGAATGCATTCCTGAAAATGTTCTGATTATTTGAGTGCTGACTAATTATCTACTTGTAAATGCACAATGAATGTATTCTTAGTTGAGTTTTCAATATGTATACTTTGTTTCAACAAATACAATCAAAACAAAATTATCAAACATTATATTTTTAATTGGCTCATAATGAATTTTCTTTCGTGTTTTATTTTAAGCTGAACCATCATACAATATTATTTTGTATTTTGTGTTTGAAAATAAATACTATAACTATAACTATATGTATTTATTGATTGATTGAAGATTAATTGAAAAATAATATAGATACAATAAAAATTCAAATCCTGTGTTGAAGATATCAATTAAGTATTGTTTTGTCAAATTAATTTTTGTTTTATATATTTTAATATTTTCGATAAGGTAGAATTAATTTTTTTCTTCTTTTTCTAAGCATTCATCATAATGTTAGAGATATAGAGATGAACTTAATTTTTCTACAAAAACTCTTCTCAACCTAATATTTGTAAACTATTTTAAGTTTAATTATTTAATCTAATATAATTAAAAGTTTGAATTATCTTCAGATCTACGGCATTGGTTGGGTTGCAAAGATATAGGGAATAGAAAATCAGAGTTTGTGGCAAGAACTCAATTCCTTTATGAGATTTCACTAACATTCTGATTGATATCACACACCTAGGGTTTCCACGAAATGGCTAAATCTTTTGCGCAAGGGACATGTAGATTTAATATAGACTAAATGTAAAAAACCCCAGACCAGGTATTAAATATTACCCCCTGACCAGGTATTAAATATTACCCCCTGACCAGGTATTATATATTTCTCCCTGACCAGGTATTAAATATTACCCCCTGACCAGGTATTATATATTTCTCCCTGACCAGGTATTAAATATTACCCCCAGACCAGCTATTAAATACAGGGATACCCCCTGACCAGGTATTAAATACAGGGATACCCCCTGACCAGGTATTAAATACAGGGATACCCCCTGACCAGGTATTAAATACTGGGATACCCCCTGACCAGGTATTAAATATTACCCCCTGACCAGGTATTATATATTTCTCCCTAACCAGGTATTAAATATTACCCCCAGACCAGGTATTAAATACAGGGATACCCCCAGACCATGGTATTAAATATTACCCCCAGACCAGCTATTAAATATTACCCCCAGACCAGCTATTAAATATTACGTCCTCACTTGAAAGAATTAGGTGCAGGTGACCAGAACTCCCCCCCCCCTTTCCCAGTTTTATCAATTTTTGTTGTGTATGAGAACTTTTCCTCTGTTTGACCTGTGCCCCCCCTTTTTTCACTGTTTCACTGCAAATTTTCGTTTTAAATGAATGAAGATATTAGACATTTGAACACTTATGTTTTTTTAATAGATTGAAATCTCGAAACATTTCTTGATATCTCCGTCAATTTTTAAAATAGAAAAATAGCAGAGCACATTTTTGAAATTTTTTATACTATTAGCTTTTGGTATTAGATGTTTATCTGGGATTGTAAAGGGTTACCAACAAAAGATTAAACTGCAAAGATGACCTAAATAAGATGATGCTAAGGTTGCAGTGAATCAAGAATTTATGGAAACAATAAATTCTGTACAGTCTCCTCCTTTGTGGGTCACCCTGTACTAAAATTGTTTTTACAAAATAATTCTGCGTTGAACAATTTGGAAGTCGTCAGTCGTCACTTATTTTCCATTTTTACTGGGACCATATTTGTTTTAAGGCAAAATCAATAGACTTTTATCTTCAAAATTGACATTTTGTGTTTAGACTTTTATTTATCAAATGTCAGTAAATTGTGTAAAAGTAAGTTTTAAAGATGAATAAAATAAACAAATAAATTTAAAAAATGCAAGATAAAAATGGTTTATTCATGCCAATCATATTAAATACACATATTAAACTTTTAAAGATTTGCTTTCTCTGTTCAATTTCCTCAAGAACACCTTTGAGTGGTAAGGAAAGGGTTTGTTGGTATCCTGTTAAAAAGTAGAGCATTATAATAATTTCAGAAAAGTAAACATTCCCTTTAATCTATTTTTTTGCTAGATTGGAAACCTTGGTTTACATGCGGTTATTTGGTATATAGCCCTCATTCTTTCCTCTTTACTTTCATTCAGTATAGGATATATACTTCATTTTATACCACCTAGGTAGGTATTCATTCTTCATTCATACATTCATTTAGTATAGAATATATACTTCATTTTATACCACCTAGGTAGGTATTCATTAATTCATCCTTTCACCTAGTATAGGATATATATTTATTTTCATTCCATCTAGGTAGGTATTCATTCATTCATCCTTTCATTTCGTATAGGATATATATTTATTTTCATTCCATCTAGGTAGGTATTTATAAATGCTTGCATTCATCCTTTCATTTATATATTTATATATCCTTTTTCTTCCCTAACAGTTATGATCATCTTATCCTTGTATTTATATATTTAAAACTCTCCTCAATCAGCTTTTTTTTGTAAAGGATTTCTTAATTTAGATTTCGGGACGTTCCTTGGCTAGATAATTATATAACAGAGGAGCATATCGATGACAAGGTGGATAGGGTTAAAAAGGGGGGATAGGGGTCAACTGGGGGATAGGGCTAAACAGGGGGGATAGGGTTAAACAGGAGGATTGGGGTTAAAAAATGGCGGGATATAATAAAAAAAGTTAAATTTTAAGGGTGACACTTGGAAAGCTAAGAGAGAAGTTGCCTTGCTAAAATTTGAGCATATCAGGTTACAACCAAGATTAAAATATATGTTTTAACGTAATTTTTTGAATACATGTTTGGAATACGAATGCATGAACATTTTTTAGTACTCTGGTTCATTCTACAGTTCCAGAACATTTTCTCAAGGGATCAAACCAAACCAAATAAATTTGTTAATCATCTTTTAGAATATCCGTCAAAGTTCTTAAATAAAATTCAAGATGGCGGCCAATGGTTTGGTTTGGATTAGAAGAGAAAGGAGGAAGATTACTATGAAGCCAAGTATAAGAGATTGACCTGTACGGGTAAAATAATAGAAACCATAAATAAGGTAAATTATATTACTATTTCTAATGCATGCCCGCGATTGTCAGTATTACCCTTAAAACCTTCAAATAAGCTGCATGATTTGTTTTTCTTTTTCATCTACATGATAAAGCTTTTCGCTTATATATAATTACATATATGTTAGCTATAGCTGGCCAATCGGCTGGACCAAATTGAGTAACATTTTTTTAAGGAACCCTTGGGCTTCCCGGGGTAACATAAGCTTAAAATATTTCAAATTTCTTTTCAAGTGTTTCTAAAATTCCACGGACAACGCTGGGCACTTCAGCTAGTAATTGATAAGATTAACATATAACCCAGCTGTTCGGGTGGTCACTTGTAACTACGTTAATGAAAACTTAACAAGTCCTACGCGCTTTTTAAAATGCTCGTAGTCTCAGCGCGTCCTTTGTAATTTGAAAATTGAATGCACGAAATTATGCCGCGTGTAGCAAAGACGATATAAAATTCGTCACGTATTCCAATGTATATTGGGACACCCTGTACAAAAGAATCAACTAACATTTATACAATCTTTTGAAGAAAAGTAACTTGGCGGAATAAAGAAAAAATACATTGCCTCAAACTATGATTTTCTAATCCCTATATCTTTGTAACCCTTTGTCGAAGACCTTAAATATTTCAAATTATAAATTCTATTAGATCAATTATAAAGTGTAAAATTTCAAATGTTTACACAATCAGGGTGCATAGAAATAGAGATTAGAAAATTTGAGTTTCCGGCAAAAACTCAATTCCTTAGAACTGTTTAAAACTTATTTTGAAATAAATTATTTTAGGGAATATACTTTGTCTGCTATATCTGTTCTGTTGCTTTTAACCTTCAGGTAACTCAAGGCGGAAATTTCAAGTGGAATTTCGTTAATCTTGAACGCTTGATCTTGATATGCAAGGTGAGCAATTTTAAATTGGAGGATAAATGCTTAATACAGGGTTACCCACAAAGGTTGAGACTGCAGAGACGATTGTACAGAATGTGTACTGTCTACTTCCTTATATTTAGTATTCTCTGCAACTTTAAACTGGGTTCTTTCGTTGCCATGTCAATAAATAGGCCTTAAAAATCAAGGCAGAAGACTTAATTTAACCTTGTAATCGTCATATTTTATGAGTTTCAGGTCGTCTTTACAGTCTCATCCTTTGTGGGTAACCCTGTACTTCAATTTTAAAAGTTCTGACCTCTAATTATATAAATCTATGTATTTAACACTATTCTGATTATAACAAATATATCTTAAAGGGACAGACCGGCTATGTAAGGTAGTTAAACTAAGTATGCAGTGTTATGGACAAATTCTTTAGGATTCATTTGAAAGATATAAAACGTTTTCACGATGTATAATTACTGAGTTTGAGCGCAAAGTCGACGTTCATCTTCATGAATTTCAGAATTGGGTTTTTTAAAATTATTGAATAACGACGACGAAAAATATAGTAAAATTCTATAGTAAATTAATTAGCTGTTTAGGAACATATTTCTCAAAAGAAATTTGTCAATAAATCGAAGTTAGAATTGATTATTTTCTTTTTCATCATTATATATTTTCTATGAATTTGTTCGCAGATTTCTTCAAATTCTTCAAATGTCGTCTTTTTAATAAAAATTCCAGAAATTCTGCAGAATATCTTTGTAATTAAAGAGAGATTATAGACACTAACAATTTAATAAGATTACTTATTTTCGATGATAAGTGTTATTTTTTATTTTCTTAACCTGTTCCTAAACGACTAAATAGTTTACTGTAGAATTTTGTTTACATTTTTTGTCGTCGTTATTTAATAATTTGAAAAAATTCTGAAAACGTATCAAAATCAGGATTTACAGGCCTTTAAAAAGTTTTATTTGTCTAAAAATGAATCCTAAATAATTTGTCCATAAAAAAAACAACATTTCATTTTCACTGTTATATATTGATTTCTTAAATTTGTTATTATTTGGCACCTTTTTGTGCTTGTTTTAAGTGCGTTCGCGGTTTTTTTTACGTTATCTTTTTCCCTTTTCTAAATGGGTCTGTAAATGTGAATAACATCTTTAGATAATTTTATGTTTTTTTTAGGCTTTAATTTTAATGGATTTGGATTTCCATTCATTTGAGTTCTGGACTGTTGTGATTTCAGCTTCAGCAGCCATATCCATATCTTGTTATCTAGGTATACAATCCATATCCATATCTTGTTATCTAGGTATACAATCCATATCCATATCTTGTTATCTAGGTATAATATCCATAACCTGTTATCTAGGTATTCAATCCATATTCATATCTTGTTATCTAGGTATACAATCCATATCCATAACCTGTTATCTAGGTATTCAATCCATATTCATATCTTGTTATCTAGGTATACAATCCATATCCATATCTTGTTATTTAGGTATACAATCCATATCCATATCTTGATATCTAGGTATACAATCCATATCCATATCTTGATATCTAGTATACAATCCATATCCATATCTTGTTATCTAGGTATAATCCATATCCACATCTTGTTATCTAGGTATAATCCATATCCATATTTTGTTATCTAGGTTTAACTGTTTCTTAAATTATTATTAGTTATAATATATTTGAGTCTATGGTGTGGAAGTATAGGACACGTCCATAAAAGCATCATTTTTGTTTTTAACGTTCTGCTTTACATTTGAGATTTAAATCATTGATCTTTGATAATTTAACGAGGTTCTTAAAAGGACTTTAACTGTAATTTCAAAAGAGCCTTCGTTAGTAGAGTGATGTATCTGATTCACAACGGTACCTTAAACGCTTTGTCTGATCAAGTAGGAATTATAAATCCATGTTTTTTAAAAATAATTTTTCAAAACTTGTTATTTTTTGGGTTTCTCTACAATAGTGTCTTGCGCATTTTCTACTTTATACACAAGAGAAAGTTTATCAGAAAAACGAGTTATTGTCACATTATTGATCAGATTAAGGTTTATAGTGTACTGTTATGAAGCTGGTATGTATTCTCTTTAATGGAGGGTAACCTAAAATTTCTATGACAGTCCCTTAAATCTTTGTTTATGCCCTGGGTAGCCTCTTTTTAATCTACGGTGAAAATATCCTAAAACTCATATATTCCCAGCTGAGCTGGAATAAAATTTCACTTTTTTCTTATAGGTTTAAAAGTAAAATATCACCCCAGCTGAGTAAACCTTTCATTATTTTTTGTTCATTTTTTGCTATGAAGTTCCCGCATTCTTTTGAATGATCATCTTTCAGCATTAATATTCGGGATTTTCTTTAATATATACTTTTTAAAAGTTTAAACTTTATATTATATGTTATATAATTGACGTGCCATCTTTGTGTATTTATTTATTTTGATAGTGAACATTTGAATTCATACTTCTTTCTTTCCAGGGCATAAAATTATCTGAAACCTTACTGGTTGAAGGGGGCTCGTAAAGTATTTTCTCCAAAAACATTTCTTTTTCTCGAGGGTTCTCGAAAAGAAAAGTTGTTGGCTCAAATACGTTATACCTCGCCTTCCTTCAACCAGTAGGGTTATAGTGTTTATTTAGTTCTGATGGTAGTTTGTCAGAGTTGTCAAACCCCTCAAACTACTCCTGTTCTTTCAAGGATACTTATACCCTTCCTTCTCAGGTTTACAACCAGACCCTTTTCCAGATCAAATTTTCGCATTTTTTAGAAGTTTTATTTTGTCATAATTAATAAGTTCTCTTTCTTTACTTTAATAAATGTTCGATGAAAAGAATTTGATCTATGTATGTCATCTATCTTTCTGTCCACGTACATTCAACTAGATCCAGCAATCCAAGAACCAACTAATTACATGAAAGAATGAATCTTTTAAATAGACCAATCAAGCGAGATTTTCGCTGTTTCTCGCGAAACTTTCGCATTTCTTATTTCGCGAAAATTTCGCTTGATTGGTCTATTTAAATTATTCTTTCTTGTAATTGGCTGGCTCATGGCGATCTCTTTAATTCATTGAATTCTGTCCACTGAAGGCTTGAACAATATTGATTAGCAAAGCAACTAAGCACTTGCATCAAACTCTTATTTTCTAAATACCACATTATTTCAACCTGATGAGCTGGTAAACCTTTTATATTTATAAAATTTGAATAGTTTGAAATAACAATCAAGGCTACCAAGGTTTTGTTTGATTTGATTTGGTTCGTTTATATAAACCTTTCAGCCTCAGGGTTTTGGAATTTTAAAAGATTCCACAAAATTTTAAGAAGTTTAATAAAGGAATTGAGTTTTTGCCACAGACTAAAATGTTCTTATCCCTTTATCTTTGCAGCCTGACGGTGTAAACCTTTGATATTTCAAACTTAAAATCTAACAGAATTCATAAATTGAAATATTAAATTTCTATAGCATCTGGTTGCAGAGATATAGGGATTAAAAAGTCAGTGTTTGTGGCAAAGACTCAATTCCTTTCTTAACTTTTAAAAAAAGATATTTGTCTTTTTTACCCCATATGAAATTTTTTGTAAAAAACGAACAAAACGAACGAGAGTTATATTGATTATGTTTTTTTTCTTCATGCAAATATCTTCTCTCAGGGTTAAAATATTACATAGTATAAGAAAATCAAATGCTGAGAGTAAACTGTTTTTAATTTTTGTAAAGCGTCTCAAAATTTTGTTGAACCTTTTCAAGTCCAAAAATCTTTTAAAAATCAATAAACGAGCCAAATTAAATGCCCGACGGCCGACACCAATGATGTAAATATAAATGGGATTTGAAAACTAGAGTTTGACGTGTGACTAATCAGTTCCTTAGCTCTTATCATACCAGTTTCTTGAAAATTAGGAAATATTGAAATTCTTTCTTTTTGGTGCATCTTCTCTTGTAGAGAAAATTATATTTACGTTTGTAAGAATTTTTGTTGCAAAACATTATTGTTTTGCTTTTAAAGGGACTGTAAACTTAATTTCAAGTGACTCTCCATTGGTAGAGTTGATGTCAGATTCATTATTCATAATAAATTATCTTCAATATTTATTGATTCTATAAAAGATTGAGAGGTAGGGTTGCTATATGCCTCTCTTTAAATGGAAGTTCACCTAAAATTCCAACGAAGTCTCTTTAAGAAAACATTTAAGAAAAGTTAACTTTTAAATATGAAATAATAATCTAAAATGTTTTTAGTTCGGGAATTCGGCAGTTGTTGGATCTTTCAAAGGAATACATTAAAAACAAACCTTTTCATGAACTCTTTTATAGTTTAAATAATTAAAAGAGAAAACCAACCAGGGATGAAAACTTTAGAATGAGATATCCATAATCTGATTACTTAATCTTAGTATCCAATGGAAACACTTTTGATTTTCTTCTTATTCCTCTCTTTTTGTAAAAAAGTTACTTTTGATAACAATTACAGGTACGACATGCTATATCGATTGGACTAATATCCGATTCAACTTAAGACAGCTTTTCACAAGCAGGCTTTTAAGTTAAAGAGTTCATCTTATAACATGATACGCTGATTGGTTGAATTTTTAACTTCTTTTTTGGATATCGAATGCGTATCATTATCAACCTAATCTCGAGTTTAGTTAAACCAGGAGATCAAGCATTGATCTCGATATCCACCTTTCTAAAGTTTTCAGCTCAGGTTTCTTCTATTTGAATTCAATCAAATATTCGTCTATAATTCAACAATCTTTAAACTTAGGAAGTTGTTTTCTATACTTTTTCGTCTAAATGAATAAAAGAGAAAAAGAGAAAAGACGAAAAAAGTATGTTTAATTTAATTTGAAAGCATGATAAGAGCCTTTTCGGGAATTACGTTTTAATTTTATTTAAACAATTTTTTCCTTTTTTTCTTGACTTTCATGTTTTTTAACTTTTTTATTTGTTTTATTATTAGGAGAATATGGAGGAGAATACGGATCTATATATAGAAACTCAACATTTGTCGCAACTTTTGATATTCAAAGCTTTGCAGAATTTAAAGTTTGAAATATCAAAGGTTTTCGAAGATATAAGGATTAGACAAAATTATGCAGTAAATGTTAAGTTTCTTTCAGAAAAAACTTCCTCAGTCCATATTCTGCTGATATTAAAACAAATAATAAACGTTAAAAAACAGTCGAAAAGTCAAGAAAGAAGAAAAAGTTTTTATTCTCAATAAAATTAAAACGTAATTCCTCTAGGGGACTCTTATCATGTTTTCAAATTGGCAATTGAATAAAGCTTTAACGATTATATGAATCCTTCTTGTTAATACGTCATTGACAATCAATTCGTAACAAGTACTTTGAAAACAAAATAAGTAAATGCATTCACTCAAGATTGCTTTTTGTTGTTAAAAAGATTGCTGTTAATTAAATAGAAGTCCGGTTCGAAAGAAAGATTACTGTTAATTAAATAGAAGTCCGCTTCGAAAATATGGCATTTCTTAGAAAAAGGGAGTTAACCACTGGTCTCAAATATTAATTTTCTAATCTCTCCCAGCGACATGAACCCATTTTAATGTAAACCGTTGATATTTCCGACTTTGATGTCTGTTAGTGAAAATCTCCTAAGTTTGCGGGTCCAGATTTTATAAATGCATCTTTATTATAGATTAATAACAATACAGATAGAACACTAGACTTTTCAAGATTATCGTTCACAATATCCCTGGGGCAGAAGCCCAAATAAGTTACGCGCATACCTCGTTGAATTACAAGACTGAGAGAGAGAGCGAGAGCATGCACGTAACTTCTTTGGGCTTCTGCCTCATGGTTATTGTGAACGAAAACCCCGTAAATCTTAAAAAGACGACATTTAGTGTTCTATCTGTATTGTTATGAATCTATGTTCTTTATCTTGAATCATCGCACAAGAAAAATGGTTCTACTGAATCAACGTGGATTAACATGTCTAGCTTGTACTAAATCCGGCTCAGGTTGCAATGATATATAGAAATGAATTTGAAACAGGTACCTATATACAAAACATTTCACAATCAGTGACGTGATTTTAAAGCAACATTAAATTTACGCTTATATATTGCTGTAACGTCGTCATCTTATTTCATAGTTTTCTGGTTCGCACTGTGTTTGTATTTAAATTAAATTTGTATCTAAATGGATTTTTTTTAATGTTTTGTTAGAATTATCGTGACACCTTGTCCTTTGTGTACATCTACCTCATTCTTCTCTTCATCTTCACAATCTTTCAAATCATTGCAGTAGCTGCTAAAAGGAAAGTTTTTAAAGGACCTGTTGTAGAGAAACCACAATTCAAAATAATCTGTTAAAAAATCAAAATCAGTCAAATCTAATTCATCTTTGATCAGACAAAGCTTTTAAGGTACTATTGTGAATCGGGCATTGCCATTTTTGCATAGAGGGCCACTTAAAGGGAGTGTTCGCGAAAAATGAAAGGGGGTATAGGCTTCATGCGATAAAAAAGAGCTTTTGATCGCCACTAAATTTACTTCTATCTGTTGCGTCTATAAGGAGAAAATTGTTAAAGACGTCTCATACCGAATAACTTAGCGCCCACACAAATTCAGAAAATTGCAACATACGACTTAGACCGTAAAAAATCAATTTAATTTCAAACAAATCATTCAGATATTACAACCTATAGTCATCGATTATCTTTCGCCACATTTGTATATAGTTTATATTTTATAATATTTTATTTTTTTTGGAAAACGTTTTAACGGATTTCGAAAAATGTGAGTGGTTCGCGGCATTCTTAGATAGTTGCGCAAGCAACAAGAGAAATAATCAAATTCAAAACAAATTTGGGAGGGTACACCGAATGAACAAGTCCTTCTAGGGAAATTCCTATTCCGCAGATTGTAATTAGTTTATATATTTTAACGAGAATTTTAAATAATATTTCATATTCCATTTTTATAATTATGTTATATATTTGTAACAGTTTATCAGGTATTTTGAAACTCTTTTCGTTAATATTCAACAAAATCTTACTTTTTTTCTCTACAGATGTTCTTACGAGAAAACAGTGGACTATTTTCTTCTCCGCTTTCTTCACTACAATTTCTTCCAAGCGGAGGGATCTTATAAAAAAGTAGTTCGGCTCTTTGATACAATGGGTAATTATATTATCTATATATACATGACAGTGATGTTCTAAATAGGTCGGAATAATATAAATTGATTTATAACTTCAAAGTCGTCTTTGACCCTTAAAACTGTTTGCGGCAGTCAACATAGGTAACCTGTTTTAGCAATATATTTTTATGAAACAAAAACCACATTATAGCCCTGGTCCGGCCATTTCCAAAATGTGGTCTGCCATTTTCGTGCTTTTATGATTACCGGAGTTATGAATGATTTTGTTCAGAAGGAGACATTTTCATAGTTTTATTCAATAAATTGAAATTTAAATCAAATTCTTAAGATCGCTGGTATTTTTTAAAGCCAAAAAATAGCAGTTCACATTTTGGAAGTCGCAGGATTATGTGATGATTGTTTCATAAAAAATATTGCTAAAATCAAGTTACTTATATGTTGAATGCCGCAAGCATTTTTAAGGTGAAAGACGACTTTGAAGTTATCAATCAAATCATATTATTCCGGTTTATTTAGAACATCACTGTATAAAGTTGTAATCTCTGTTTGTCTGTCTGTTTGTTTGTCCGATCATAACTCAGGAACCTCGGGACTGATTTGCCTAAAATTTAGTTTGGGGTAACGCAGAGAATCGACTTTAATTTCGAAAATTTAGTTTCCCGGTAAAATCAACCACGGTAGTGACTTTGAGTAACATGGGCAACGCTGGGTTTCCAAGCTTGTGTAGTATAATTCTGATTTTACAAAAAACCTGATCACTCGCTTCAAACTCCAATTCTTTTAGTCTAATGATGGGTCTAAACTTTACCTAGATATTTTAAACTATAGAGTTAAATAAATAGTTAAAGTTTGCGGTGTAAAAGGGTTACAACAGGTTTGAAAGATATAAGATTAGAAAGTTAGAATTTAATTAATCAATTTTCTTTAACGCGGACTCTTGAAACGATAAAGAATTCAGGGGCGTATTCAGGAATTTGTCCAGGGGGGGCTTAATTTTTTATCTTTCCAGGGGGGGGGGCTCAGCACCCGTTGGGGCCTGAAAACCCCCTGAAACCAATAGATTAGATAGTCCAGGTGGGGGCTTAGTCCCCATAGCCCCCCTCCCTGAATACGCCCCTGAAAAGATATTAGGAGATTAAGATTTTGTATCATGTATGATGTATCTTATATTAAAGACCCATGTAAAACTCATTTTCTGTATAAAATAAGTATTCTATTGACAACTAGCTTGTGAATCCATCATTGTATTGTCAGGAAACTAAGTTTTAGGTATAAAAAACTTAGCTAAAACTTTTAAACCAAGCAAAGAACATTCCCGCGGTTCTACAAATATTTAAGGCAAATCGGTCACGGGGTTCATGATTATGATGGGACAAACAAAGATACTAACATGCAGACAAAAAAAACCCTTATTCTTATTTATAACTAGCAGAATTACACAGGGTTGCCGAGTTCACTTACAATTACTCCCGTCGTTTACCCGCGCTTGGTCTTAAATCATGATTGTAGCAGTGCCCTAGGTTGCCCGTGGCATTAGAAAATTCTAAATTTTCCAGCATTTGTCATTCTCGGGAATCCACAAAAAAAATATCCGCCAATTAGTTTCAGCTGTTTGGCCAACTACAGCAAACATATAAATGAGAAAAGAGCTTTATTATATACAAAATGAGTCAAATGCTCTGTAAACTTTAGTATTTACTAAAATAGTTGATAAAATGTCGCATAGAATCAAAAATGTTGAAAATTATTTATCGGTAAATATAATCCAATATATAGCAGATATTCATGAATTCTTCTTTCTAGACTTTTAGGGCGCTTCGCACCCATCTTCTATTTAAATTGTGAACATGTTCTTTTTGTTTACATTTAAAAACAAAGAAGAAAAAAATGTTGCGGAGTTTCAAGAATTTTTTTTTTACAAAATTAAAAACCTTAAAAACACATTTTTAAAATTTTTTT